>NC_134486.1:151526126-151825103 GCF_040206685.1 Ascaphus truei
CCCACCCACCCACACACACACACAATCCACCCCCCCTCCCCACACACACACACACACACAGTCCACTCCCCCACACACACACAATCCACCCCCCCCCACACACACACACACACACACACAATCCACCACACACACACACACACACAATCTACACACATACACACACACACAATCCACCCCCCCACACACACACAATCCACCCCCTCACACACACACACACACACACAATCCACCACCCCCCCCACCCCCCCACACACAATCCACCCCCCACACACACACACACACACACACACAATCCACCCCCCCCCACACACACACACAATCCACCCCACACACACACAATCCACCCCACCCCCACACACACACAATCCACCCCCCCCCACACACACACACACAATCCACCCCCCACACACACAATCCACCCCCCACACAGACAATCCACCCCCCCCCCCACACACACACACACACACACACACACACAATCCACCCCCCCCACACACACACAATCCACCCCCCCCCCCACACACACACACACACACAATCCCCCCCCCCACACACACACACACACACACACACACACACAATCTACCCACACACACACACAATCTACCCCCCCACACACACACAATCCACCCCCACCACACACACACAATCCACCCCCACCACACACACACAATCTACCCCCCCCCCACACACACACACACACACACACACACACACACAATCCACCCCCCCCCACACGCACACACAATCCACCCACCCCAACACACACACAATCCACCCCCCCCCCCACACACACACACACACACACACACACACACACACACAATCCACCACACACACACACACACAATCCGCCCACACACACACAATCCGCCCACACACACACAATCCGCCCACACACACACAATCCGCCCACACACACACAATCCGCCCACACACACACAATCCGCCCACACACACACAATCCGCCCACACACACACAATCCGCCCACACACACACAATCCGCCCACACACACACAATCCGCCCACACACACACAATCCGCCCACACACACACAATCCGCCCACACACACAATATCCGCCCACACACACAATATCCGCCCACACACACAATATCCGCCCACACACACAATAATATTGTTACTACAATAAACTGTAATTGGGATATATACACTTTATCAAATAGATACTGTCGCAATCAAGGCATTCAGAATCAAAAGTACATTGAGTTTGTGTGTGAACTTGCATTATTGGCTAAAGCCTTGGAATATTCATGAACACAGCTTTTTGGTCTATGTTTTCTACTATTGTAGAAAAATTTGATCCAGTAACGTCTGAAAATATTGCAAACATCTTGCACTGCTCTGAAGGTGGGCTAAAAACAGATATATAAATCAAATGATGCTGTAAAACTCATTACAAATGGCATGGAGTTTAATTTTTTTTTTTTTTTAAGTCAAGAACGGGACATTGACCTGACCACTAAAGGAACTATTTAGCCTAGCAGTTCATAGAAATGTTTTAAACCACTTATCATTGGTATTGTGCAAGGCACATGGGTGCACAGTACAGGGAGGGGTGTGTGAGAGAGACAGATGGGCACAGTACAGGGGTGTGAGAGAGACAGATGGGCACAGTACAGGTGTGTGTGTGTGTGTGTGTGTGTGTGTGTGTGTGTGTGTGTGTGTGTGTGTGTGTGTGTGTGTGTGTGTGTGTGTGTGAGACAGGTGGGCACAGTACAGGTGTGTGTGTGAGAGAGAGACAGGTGGTCACAGTACATGGGGTGTGTGAGAGACAGGTGGTCACAGTACAAGGGGTGTGTGAGAGACAGGTGGTCACAGTACAAGGGGTGTGTGAGAGACGGGTGGTCACAGTACATGGGGTGTGTGAGAGACGGGTGGTCACAGTACAGGGGGTGTGTGAGAGACGGGTGGTCACAGTACATGGGGTGTGTGAGAGACGGGTGGTCACAGTACATGGGGTGTGTGAGAGACGGGTGGTCACAGTACAGGGGGTGTGTGAGAGACAGGTGGTCACAGTACAGGGGGTGTGTGAGAGAGACAGGAGGTCACAGTACAGGGGGTGTGTGAGAGAGACAGGTGGTCACAGTACAGGGGGGGGATGAGAGACAGGTGGTCACAGTACAGGGGGTGTGTGAGAGACAGGTGGTCACAGTACAGGGGGTGTGTGAGAGAGACAGGTGGTCACAGTACAGGGGGTGTGTGAGAGAGACAGGTGGTCACAGTACAGGGGGTGTGTGAGAGAGACAGGTGGTCACAGTACAGGGGGTGTGTGAGAGAGACAGGTGGTCACAGTACTGGGGGTGTGTGAGAGAGACAGGTGGTCACAGTACAGGGGGTGTGTGAGAGAGACAGGTGGTCACAGTACAGGGGGTGTGTGAGAGAGACAGGTGGTCACAGTACAGGGGGGGTGTGAGAGAGACAGGTGGTCACAGTACAGGGGGTGTGTGAGAGAGACAGGTGGTCACAGTACAGGGGTGTGTGAGAGACAGGTGGTCACAGTACAGGGGGTGTGTGAGAGACAGGTGGTCACAGTACAGGGGGTGTGTGAGAGACAGGTGGTCACAGTACAGGGGGTGTGTGAGAGACAGGTGGTCACAGTACAGGGGGTGTGTGAGAGACAGGTGGTCACAGTACAGGGGGGGGGTGAGAGACAGGTGGTCACAGTACAGGGGGGGGTGAGAGACAGGTGGTCACAGTACAGGGGTGTGAGAGAGAGGTGGTCACAGTACAGGGGTGTGTGAGAGACAGGTGGTCACAGTACATGGGGTGTGTGAGAGACAGGTGGTCACAGTACAGGGGTGTGTGAGACAGGTGGCCACAGAACAGGGGTGTGAGAGAAAGATGGGCACAGTATAGAGGGGGGAGAGAAAGATGGGCACAGTATAGGGGGGGGTGAGACACAGGTGGGCACAGTATATATGTATGTGACAGGTAATATTCTAAACTGCATAAATGTACATCCATGATCACAAACGCACACACCTCACCTGCTCTTCTGGCAGCTTTGGGATCAGACTCCTGACAGCAGGATGATAAATGTGAGCCAACTCCCGAGATCCCTGGACACAGCAGCAGCTCAGCTCTCCTCCCTCTCTCCACAGGGATGTTGCTCTCCTCCCTCTGTCCAGAGGAATGTACCTCCCCTCCCTCGCTCAACACTGATGCCGCTCTCCTGTCTGTCTTCTGAGTTGTCTCTCCCTAAGTCCTTAATGATCTGTCTCTCGCCTGAGTGATGTCTCTCTCTTCCCTCTGTATTTCTCGCACTTTCTCTTTCCTACAGTCTCCTCACCACTCTCTCTTAGTGACCCCTTCTCCCGCTGCGCACTTGTCCCTGGTCCCTGCGCCCCATACTTCTTTCTCACAATTTACTATACTTCCCCCCAGTTTGAAGCGTGACGTCACTTCCTCTCTGTGACGTGCTTGCGATGACGTTCCACTCCCTCCCAGCCCCGCCCACTCAAACTTCCACGTCCTCCCCTCAACTCCAATTCTCCGCGCTAAAAATGCTCACTCTCAGTGAAAATAAACATGTAACAAATAAATCAAGTAATGATGAAAAACTCACTTAATAACATGTAATTCAGACAATGGGACTTGAGTATTGAGTTAAAAAAAAAACAATCGGAAAACATACGGTCGCATTGGACGGGAATCGAAACCGTGCCTCCCACATGACAGGCAAGATTTCTTCCACTGTAGTACCAATGCTTCCTGGTAATGCAATGGATGAGCGAAGTCTATGACCAAGTGTTGTTCACCATCTGAAATAATAAGCTGAATTGAAGCGCATGTACTGGGGTAGTACATTTTTACATTCTGATTGATAATGATTTTAATGGTGTCTAACAGGGCCGATAAGTGATAATACCACTTTTACCATTTTCTCTAAAAAAAAAAATTACATGAATTTAAAGTGGTATTTACCACTGCATTTTTATCATTTATTGTTGGCCGTTGGCTCAATTTATTTTAGTTAATGTTTTTCATGCTCACTTTCCTCCCATTATTACTAAATGGGGAGCTGTTAACACAGCCCCCCACTTATCCTATCCTATTCCACCCCAAAACTACACTGCACCAGAAATCAAGATAAGAAAAGTTACTATTTTGGACCGTAGCTGCATCAAATTTCTAAATAGTCTACATTTAATGTACAAATGTAAATGTAACACATTTCCCCCCACCCCCAATCGCAGATAGAGTGCATGTGAGGGGAAATCTATATGTTACCAGATGTGGTGCAATATACTGTACCTGTCAGGCTCACAGGAGGCCTGAGCCTCCGCTGATGGGAACCTGGGGTGTATCCTGGAACAGTTCTTACTTACACAGCGCCTCCACCTGTGCTGGATTCTAGGTGTAGAATAACCCCTAACACAGGACCTCGTACACAGTAATCACATACACCACAGTATATATATGTAGCCCCGGTCCCCTTGAGCTTCCAGAGACCCCTTCCTTGCTCTCAGCGCGGTCGCGGGTGCCGCCGGAGCCAGTGACGGACCCGCCGGCTGTTCGCAAGGGTGGGGGCCGAAGTAGAGAGCGCTCCAAGGCTTGGGAGGCCGCCATTGTAAAAGGGCGCGAATGCACAGTGGTCGCGCATGCGCAGATGGAGTGCGGGAGTTGCGGCGGCCATTAGAAAGTCACGCATGCGCAGTGGGATCGCGCACGGGGCCCCAATACAATAGTAGCCTCCACGGGACTACAATTCCCATGAGGCTTAGGGCCAAGTATACCAGGTGCATTTAGATAAATTTCGCGGCCTTGCAGTGAGTCAGTTGGAGCAGGGAGCTGGGTGAGTGAGGGTGCAAGGGAGCAGTAGCCCCTTGCACTAGGCCAGTTACCCCCAAAGGCCCAGATAACGGTTACCATTGCCCCAGTTTGTGGTTGCTTCAGGGACAGGCCCTATGTGAGTAGTTCTGCCCCTTTAGCTGTATGGGTTAAGTTAAGAAAGCACTCAGTGGCGCGCAGCCTGATTCCTGGGTCTGGGCTCAGACCCCCATATATATATAGACTGTCTTCTCGGAGGCCACGCCAAGCAGTGACTGCAAGCGGCACGGATCCACTCAAGGTATAGACGGTACGGTGTAATGTGATATTATCCACGCCGGAATTCACCCCACGCGTAGGAGGACATCTACGTCGGATCAGGCGGATCCAATCCAGTTATACTGCGGCACCGGTGGGCTGGAGCCCCGGGCAGGTACCTTTAGTAGTGCACTAACACTTCAAGGGATAGCGCTATCTCCAACACATTGGGTGGGTTTGGACATACGGGACATCAGGGAATTGGTGCCCAGCACCCATGTACTTTGGAGGAGGGAATACCTATGTTGATGTGTGCACCAAGTGGAGTTCCATGTATATGGTTATATGCATTATGCTGAGACGTACAGGGTACTGAAGTTATTATTAGTTATAGTAAAACGGTTGCTAACATATATTGTGTGCGTGTCTTACTATTACTGTGTTCCTGTAAGAGGACCATCCCACTCAGGTGGGAACCCTTACAGGTGGAGGCGCTGTGTTCGAATAATCAGGTAACCCCAGGCTCCCAGTGGCGGAGGTTCAGGTCTGCTGTGAGCCTATCAAGTAATGCACCACACCCGGTAACACACGTGTATTATTACATATGGTCCCCATCTGCGATAGGGGGGGGAAAAGGTGTTACATTTGGAGGCGCTGCTGAGATCTCAGACCTGGGGTGCTCTATTAAAGTCTAAATTTAGCTGTTGCAATTACCACCATGTTCTCACCGTCTAAGCAACAAGTGCGCGACTGGGCGCTGGAACTAGACGAGTTCCCCCGCCATGTGCTCGCGGTGGGGGATGTGCCAGCAGGCATCCCCTCTCAAGAAGTCCTTAATCAGGTCAGATCCCTTCCCGGGTTCACTCAAGCCCGCCAAATCGGCCGGAAATGGAACCCCACATACCGCAGGTACATACTCCTTATAGCAACCCGTTATGAAGTACAGGAAAATATCACTCCTGCCGCCCTGCACTTTCCGGGAGCCTTGCCTCCGGGGTGTCCTGTCATTTTCTCTGAATTGCCTAGGGCACTGCCTGCCCCCATACCCTATCCCGAGGCCACGCCGGGACCCTCCCGCGCTCCTGGGAAATATGACGCGTTACTCTCAGGACATTCCTTGCTATATTCAGAGCCACTGATACCCAGGGTGATCTTCAGTCCCGGGTCCTCCGTGGAGACCCCCCTCCAGACTGGGCCCCCGTCCTCAGTGTATCCGTCCCCTGAACGACAGACAAGTACAAGACGCCAAACCAGTGTACAGTCCTGGGCCCCTACGTCCTTACAGGTGGATTCAGCGGTGGGAGGAATCCTACCTTAGCTAATAGAAGCTCTGAGCCAGGCCTCCCATTCCCATCAATACCGTAAACTCAAGATATTCTCCGGGAATAGACCCACGTCGGCGGGCGAGGCAGAATTTGAGTAATGGAAAGACCACACGGAACACGTGCTCCTGGAGTGGACTTGCTCTGATGCAGTAAAACGGCAACGAATTGTCGAGTGCTTATGACCACCTGCTACGCATATGGAGCAGTTTTACGACAGTAAACACCCTAACGCCGACGCGACCGACCTGATCTAGGCCCTAACCCGGACATACGGGATTCCTAAGGACGCCGTGTCATTACTGGCCAAATTCTACTCACTCACACAAGTCGAAGGAGAAGAAGTGTCTGAGTTTCTTCGTAGGATCCAGTTGGCCCTATGGCCTCTGGTAAAGAAGCAGGTTATTCCGGCAGCCCAAGCTGATGGCATGCGAGTCCAGCAACTTCTGCAGGGCACCCTGCGATGCACCCGGTGGCGATACGAGTCAGCTGTACTCTCTCTCCAGATCAGCCTCTAGAGTTCGAAGAGTTAATGGACAAAGTACTCGCTCACGAAGGTAATCTGCGGTTGCACTAGCCAAAGCTACCGAGTGACTCTACGAAACGAGAAAAGACCGCTACTTCGACGAAAGGACATCCTCAAGATGAACTGAAAAGAACGGCGATCGCCAAGGCCAAAGAGATCGAAGGTGAGGAGGATTCCCCTGCTCATAAAAATCCTATTGCTGCACTACACTTTCCCAAGAGGGAGTCGGCGGCCTCCAGGACTGGAACCCTTCCGGGGGGTCAAGCTTGCTTCAGGTGCGGCCAAGAAGGGCACTTCGCTAAGACTTAAACAGGGACAAGAAAGGTCCGAACCGACCCACCCAAAGCCATGACCTGCACAGCGCAGACTGAAGAAATTCCTTCTTCGTCCGAGGGCTCCACCCCGCCACAAGCAGTGGAGAAGCCGTAAGCACGGACGCCTACATTCGGGTGGGACCGGCTGCTCTTATACGCATTCTCGTGGAAGGCATTTACGCAACTGCATTGTAGGACACTGGATCTCAGGTGACCATTGTGTATCGCTCGTTCTATGATCAACATCTGAGTCACCTGCCATTGCAAACTGCGGACACGATGAAACTCTGGGGACTTAGGCCTGGGACATAGAGGGTTCACCCGCGCTGAGCCGCGCTCCTGCTCTGCCTCGCTTGCTTTTTTCTGTCCTTGCGGGCGAGTCAGTGAGCGCGCTCTGGGGGCGGGGCAGAGGCGGAGCGGAGGCATGTCAGGAGGCGGATCGGGAGGCGGGGCTAGTCCCCCGCTTACATTGGATGGGAGCGGTCACGTGACCGCTCCTTCGCTTCCCCGAGCGGCAAATTTGAAACTTGCCTGTCTCGGCAAAGTTTGTGAGCCTCCGCACGCATCAGCACGCATGCGGAGGGGGAAACTATAGCCGCGCTTATGACAGATGCAGGGGGTTAGTGCATCTGCTCAGCGCGGCTCAGCCCGCCTCAGCGAGGCTGAACTTACTATGTCCCAGGCCTTAGTCAGGAGGCCTACCCTATTGACGGCGTGGTGAAACTTCGGCTGGCCATACTTCAATTGAACACTGGCAAGTCCCATCCAATGGAAGTGGAGGTGTTAATATGCCCCGAACCTTAAGAGCATCCCCAGGCCCCAATTATCCTGGGAACAAATACCGATGTGGTACGGGCAGTGTTCCGAGCATACTTGAAAGATGCTTGCGAATTACCCCTCTCGGCTCTACCCATACAACCCAGTATGACGGAAGACGAACCGCCGAGTCCGGATGAAGTAGAATACGGAGACTTATTCAATACTCACAACGGAGTGACCGTGATTCCCCCAGGGGGAGTTGAAGTTACAGTATGTGGGTGGAATGCTGCTATCCAGAACGAGACGAGGCCGATCAGCTCTTCTCCTTAGAGAGTGTGCCCGAAGAGGATGCCTATCGGGGTTACCGACTTCTGCCTGAGATCGGAGAGTGGAAGGGCGAAATGCCTCTGAACGTCAAGGTATATGTTCACAACACCTCTCCCTATCCCATGCTCCTAGACTATGGGCAACGATTGGGACGGATATACGCGGTTACCTCTGTCGATATGATTGTCACGGTAGCTTGTGACAAGATATAATGAACACCAAATATCTGGGTTGAACTGAACGAGGCTTAGATATAATAAAATATAATTTATTCCTTAAATAAGGTGAACACAGCAATATAGTACAATTAACAGACAAGAAGGTAACACTTACTTAGGGTTGGGGGGTGGAGAAGTATCAGCTACTGCTGCGGCCGAGTTTATTCGAGCATTTGCCCGTTCTAGGCCGCAGCAGTAACCTCCGATCGGGGCTTTCTCCCTCCCGCTGCCGGGTCCGCCGGGTCCCCCGGAACCCCCTGCCGCCGTCCCCCACATCGCGGGACACCAGGGCTCCCTCGGGGAGCCCTGGATGCGCGTGCAGGGGGCGCAGGCACCCGATGACGCGTGACCGTGCGTCGATGACACGCGGCACGCCGAGGGAGTGCGGCTAGCATGCCGGGGCATCCCCCGGCTTGCGGAGCTAGCCGCACTCAAATAAAATGTGCCGCCTCTGTAGCAATTCTCCAGCAATCCGGTGACATTCAAGATGGTATCAGAAGAAGAACTAAAAACTGTAGGGTTGACAACGTTTATATACCTGTGTAACCCTATTCTTAACATTGAATAAAGACTATTGGTGAACAATTATCTGTATCCAATCCCTAACGTGGAGACACAGATTAACCCATGACCCATGCCCCCTAGCTAATTAGCCCATGTGTACTGGGACTCTATGAGTAGCCCCATAATTAAATCAGGGGTGACGACCAGTCTATCAAATGAAGTATCTGCATTGTTTGTAGGTGTAGACATAACACTTACAAACCACTCCAGTTTGATGATTCTCCACCCTCAGGTAACAATTAGAGTGGCAGAGTCTGTTGATTAGTACTTGATCTGTTGATTATGCGCGTGCAGGGGGCGCAGGCACCCGATGACGCGTGACCGTGCGTCGATGACACGCGGCACACCGAGGGAGTGCGGCTAGCATGCCGGGGCATCCCCCGGCTTGCGGAGCTAGCCGCACTCAAATAAAATGTGCCGCCTCTGTAGCAATTCTCCAGCAATCCGGTGACATTCAAGATGGTATCAGAAGAAGAACTAAAAACTGTAGGGTTGACAACGTTTATATACCTGTGTAACCCTATTCTTAACATTGAATAAAGACTATTGGTGAACAATTATCTGTATCCAATCCCTAACGTGGAGACACAGATTAACCCATGACCCATGCCCCCTAGCTAATTAGCCCATGTGTACTGGGACTCTATGAGTAGCCCCATAATTAAATCAGGGGTGACGACCAGTCTATCAAATGAAGTATCTGCATTGTTTGTAGGTGTAGACATAACACTTACAAACCACTCCAGTTTGATGATTCTCCACCCTCAGGTAACAATTAGAGTGGCAGAGTCTGTTGATTAGTACTTGATCTGTTGATTAGTGCTTAGTGTAAACAATCAGGCAGTTAACTTTTGATCACGGTGCTTAGGCTCAATCAGCCGGCTGCCCTTCATGACCTATTAGCATAGCAGATGGAGTCTGCATTTTCAGGGCAGATCCAAAATACCATACATATACACTTTAATATCTACACATATTAATAAATTCCATTCTGGTGGGCTCAGTGGGTCGAAATTTGCCAGTTCTTAATGCCTACAGTGACTCCACATATTGGCCAAATATCAACTCTCTGCGACCTCCAGAACTGGAGATACTGAAATGCACTTTAAAACATCTTTAAAATACAGGATTATAATGAAACATGGGAACAGGGGAACATACATTTTCATGACATGACAAGGTGTAAACCACCTTCCTGGACCGCAGTCCAGTTAACCCCTTGCCTCCCTGGTGAGGTCAAGGGGTGGCCATATGGGGTGCAACCCCTTTAATACCGGGCCAACCCCCTCTCCCTCTACAATGATGTCCGGCCAAGTAGATGATGCAGCCCCACGGGAGCAGACCCCGGAAATGGCCTTTGACTTCGGGGAATCCGCCTTGTCCGCGGCATGGAGGGTACGGCTGACTGCCAAGTTGGAAGAACGGAAGGACGTATTTTCCACGAGTGACATGGATGTGGGCTGTAGCAGAAATGCCCAACACACTATCCGGCTAAGTGACACCACTCCGTTCCGGGAAAGATCTCGTCGTATTGCCCCTCGAGATGTGGAGGATGTGAGAAACGTGTTACGAGAGATGGAAGCAGCGGGCATTGTGATGGAATCCCGTAGCCCCTACGCATCGCCGATCGTGGTGGTGCGAAAGAAGAATGGGTCGGTGCGATTGTGTGTCGACTACCGGACCCTGAACAATCGTACCATACCTGATCAGTATACACTGCCACGAATTGAAGAAATCCTCAACACACTGTCGGGAAGTCAGTGGTTCAGTGTCTTGGACTTGAGGTCTGGGTACTACCAGGTTCCCATGAGTGCAGATGACCAGGAGAAGACGGCGTTTGTATGCCCTCTTGGCTTCTATCAATTCACTCGCATGCCCCAAGGTATTTGTGGAGCTCCAGCAACGTTCCAACGGTTGATAGAAAAGACAATCGGAGACATGACCCCCTGAGAATGCCTTGTTTATCTGGATGATATCATTGTCTTCGGCAAGTCTTTGGAGGAACATGAGACGCGGCTCATGAAGGTGTTGGATCGACTGGGGCAAGAAGGCTTGAAGTTATCCTTGGATAAGTGTCGATTCTGCCGTACCTCGGTGACCTACGTGGGACATATAGTATCCGCTGAAGGGATAGCCACGGATCCCGCCAAAATTGAATCTGTAGTGGAATGGCTAAGGCCCGGGAACGTCATGGAGCTACGACCATTTCTAGGATTCTGCAGCTTCCATCGCCGGTTTGTGGAAGGGTATTCCAGTAGGACCAAAGTTCTTAACAATCTCCTCAAGATATACCCAGAAGACATGGGGCTACCTGCTACATGGGCGCGAGCGTCGTTCGATGACAAGTGGACAGACACCTGTGAACAAGCATTCCTTGATTTGAAGAAATGTTTAACAGAGACACCCGTTCTCGCGTATGCCGATCCTGAACTACCCTACGTTCTTCATGTGGATGCAAGCCTCAACGGGCTAGGAGCTGTACTCCATCAGAAATATCCGGCCGGTCTCCGACCAGTGGCCTATGTCAGCCGCAGTTTAACCCCCAGCGAACAGAACTATCCCGTCCATAAGCTGGAATTCCTTTCCCTCAAATGGGCAATTGTGGATAAACTCCACGATTACTTGTATGGGGTCAACTTTGAAGTGCGTTCAGACAATAATCCGTTGACATACATAACGACAACCGCCAAACTGGACGCTGCAGGCCATCGATGGTTAGCATCCCTCTCAAACTACAGATTTACCTTGAAGTACAAGCCTGGGCCGCTAAACATTGGAGCTGATGCTCTATTTAGAAGGCCCGGAATAGGGATCACCCCAGATGAGGACATTTGGGAAGAAATTCCTGGGCCAGGAATGCGAGCCCTGTGCAACACGGCAGCTATAGTGGGGAATAACGTGGCCTTCTCGAAATTACGTGTCGTGGATTCATTGGGATGTCAATCCAAGGCTCTACCTGTGGCCTACTGTGATCCCGATGGGCTGAACGTCACCCCTGATAAAATTATCTCATGGAAAAATATGATACAATACCAAGTAAGGGACTCAGTAGGGGGCCTTATCCGCCAAGCCGTGCAGAAAAACAAACTGGATATGCTGAAGTGTGCATATCGTGTGAATATGTGTGAATCGACCTGGTGGCGATTCTTATGCGGGAAGCTGACAAATTCCAGCTGGACAACGGCCTACTCTATCGGGTGGTACAGTACCATGACCACCCCGAGAGGAAACAATTGGTCCTACCCCGAAATTTACAATATCTGGTCCTGAAAGCCTTACACGATGAACATGGCCATCTAGAAAAGACTTTTGGGTTGGTGCATGATCGGTTCTTCTGGCCACGGATGCGTGAATCAGTGGAGCGACACTGTCGTCGGTGCTCCCGATGTATTCAGCGCAAGACCCTCCCTACCCGAGCCGCACCCATGGCTCATCTGAAAAGCTCAGGCCCCATGGACTTGGTGTGCATGGACTTTCTGTGTATCGAACCTGATACCCGAGGCATCAGTAACGTGTTGGTCATCACAGCAGATCATTATACTCGCTATGCTCAGGCCTTCCCCACCAAAGACCAGAAGGCCATCACGGTAGCTAAAGTCCTATGGGAACGATACTTTATTCATTATGGGTTGCCAAACCGTCTGCATTCGGATCAAGGTCGGGACTTCGAAAGCAACATCATTAAAGAACTGCTTAAGCTACTAACCATTTCTAAGTCTCGAACCACACCATACCACCCAGAGGGAGACACCTTACCGGAGAGATTCAACCGGAATCTCCTGGACATGCTCGGCACGTTAAAAGGATCTCAGAAGAGAGAATGGAGCAAGCATTTGGAATCTTTGGTGCATGCCTACAATTGCACCCGCCATGAGTCCACAGGGTTCACTCCTTATTTTTTGATGTTCAGACGAGAAGCGAAACTTCCGGCGGATTTACGTCTGCGGGTATCTACCGATGGGGTACCCAACATGACGCACTTCCGATACGTACAACGGCTACAAGGCTGAAAAACGCCTACCAGTTAGCTGAGAATGCTTCTGCTCGTTTGAACGCTGATAACAAAAGACGTTATGATCATAAGGTTCGCCATCGGGAGATTCGTCCTGGCAATGCCGTTCTCCTCCGAAATCTAGGAGTCCCCGACAAACACAAACTGGCTGATTGCTGGCGTGATGGAGTCTATGAAGTCGAATCACAAATGCCAGGGCTTTCAGTATATCGTATATGAGACAGTGATGGCCTAGTAAAAAGCTGGCACCGTAATCACCTCCTCCCTATTCCACAAATGGAGGAAGGAGATACCGAGATACCGACTACATCATTAGATGGAGAGTGAGAACCAGTGGAAGTTAATGAGGAAACTAGTCTGGTAAGAATGGAGGGCCCCTCTCAAAGGGAACCCCAACACTCTGCGGCACCTCCCGGGGGAGCTACAGGTAAAGGGCCTCAACAAACCACTTTCAATAAGGGAACTCCAATGAGTAGACCCCTGGATCCTAGAAGCCCATGCTTCATGCCTCAAAGAGACTTTTCAGAGACATTTATACCCTCAATGGGAGAGGCTGAGCCTCAGGACTATGCACATACTCTCCAGAAGAAGTAGAGCCAGAGCTTCGTAGAAGCCAAAGAATGAGGCAACCTCCCAATCGGGTAGCCTACGATTCAGTTGGGGCACCCCACTATGAGGCTCAGCAGTGGTCTCGGGCCAAGATACAGGCCGTTATTGTGATGTTCACTCAATTGTGTAATCTCATGTAGAGCATTGCAAGGTGATACGTTATATAATTGTACTGCATTTTTATTATATCATTTCTGTACATGGTTATGGTTGCTACCCAAGCCAGGTCGTTGGGATTTTACCAGGGGGTGTGTGTAGCCCCAGTCCCTTTAAGCTTCCAGAGACCCCCTCCTTGCTCTCAGCGCGGTCGCGGGTGCCGCTGGAGCCAGCGACGGACCCGCCGGCTGTTCGCAAGGGTGGGGGCCGAAGCAGAGAGCGCTCCGAGGCTTGGGAGGCTCTACGGCGCACCCGGGTAGCGGGGGCCGCCATTGTATATGTGCGCGCATGCGCAGTGGCCGCGCATGCGCAGATGGAGTGCGGGAGTTGCGGCGGCCATTAGAAAGTCGCGCATGCGCAATGGGATCGCGCACGCGGCCCCAATACAATAGTAGCCTCCACGGGACTACAATTCCCATGAGGCTTAGGGCCAAGTATACCAGGTGCCCCGTGTGGCCAATGAAGACCAAGGATTCCCGGCAGCCGCATTTAGATACATTTCGCGGGCTTGCAGTGAGTCAGTTGGAGCAGGGAGCTGGGTGAGTGAGGGTCCAAGGGAGCAGTAGCCCCTTGCACTAGGCCAGTTACCCCCAAAGGCCCAGATAATGGTTAGCATTGCCCCAGTTTGTGGTTGCTTCAGGGACAGGCCCTATGTGAGCAGTTCTGCCCCTTTAGCTGTTTGGGTTAAGTTAAGGAAGCACTCAGCGGCGCGCAGCCTGATTCCTGGGTCTGGGTTCAAACCCCCATATATATATAGACTATCTTCACGGAGGCCATGCCAAGCAGTAACTGCGGCCTGCCGGCTGCAGATGAATCCACTCAAGGTATAGACGGTACGGTGTAAGGTGATATTATCCACGTCGGAATTCACCCCACGCGTAGGAGGACATCTACGTCGGATCAGGCGGATCCAATCCAGTTATACTGCGGCACCGGTGGGCTGGAGCCCCGGGCAGGTACCTTTAGTAGTGCACTAACACTTCAAGGGATAGCGCTATCTCCAACACATTGGGTGGGTTTGGACATACGGGACATCAGGGAATTGGTGCCCAGCACCCATGTACTTTGGAGGAGGGAATACCTATGTTGATGTGTGCACCAAGTGGAGTTCCATGTATATGGTTATATGCATTATGCTGAGACGTACAGGGTACTGAAGTTATTATTAGTTAAAGTAAAATGGTTGCTAACATATATTGTGTGCGTGTCTTACTATTACTGTGTTCCTGTAAGAGGACCATCCCACTCAGGTGGGAACCCTTACAGGTGGAGGCGCTGTGTTCGAATAATCAGGTAACCCCAGGCTCCCAGTGGCGGAGGTTCAGGTCTGCTGTGAGCCTATCAGGTATCGCACCACACCCGGTAACACACGTGCATTATTACATACTGCTCCGGCAGCTTTTATTCGAAGTAATCACCGGCTTGTACCTGGCATGTTCCTGGAATGCCACACTGTTCACCCAGAGCATGCCGGGCTCCTTTTGCCTTCCCAGCCAGGCGCATGCCTGGCTGACGCGTGGTTGTTGTGTTAATTAATAATGGTTCAGGATTTACTAGGCTGCAAAATGCGTGTCCACCAGATGGCATAAATTCATGAATTGTAATACAGTATATACTATATATACTGTATAACAACAACCCCTATAACCCCTAACAAACAGTACTGTACACATACAGTACTGTATATGCACATCAATGATACTGAAGGCCGGCGGGGGCGAGATGTGTTTGCAGCAGAGAGAGAACCGCTGCTCTCTCTGCGCAAACATCGGCACATTAAAAATTATTTAAAATACATTTTTATTCATAGTGTAGATGTGCATGGTGTCTCCGGAGCTGAACCGCATTGGTTTCAGGTCGGGGGACCCGCTGCTTCCTGAGATACAGCCCCCTTTATGAGGTGCCGGTATCCCTCTGCATTTAAAGGTCCCGATCGCGTGACCGCGACATGTAAACAAAGCAGAGGGATACCGGCACCCCCTAAAGGGGCCTGTATCTCGGGGAGCAGGGGGTCCCCGGACTTAAAACAAAAACGTTTCTGCTCCGGAGACCCTCTGCACATGTACAGTATAAATAAAACACATATATAAATAAACACTCGTTCCTTACCTTAGCGGCTATGTGCTATGGTAACGAAGCAGCATTTCTGTATTTTAATAATATTGTACAGTGAGCAGGGGGTTCCCTGAGCCAGAAATTAATGCTCAGGGGACCCCCTGCTCCTGCACAATATTATTAAAATACAAAAATGCTACTTCATTACCATAGCTGATAGCCGCTAAGGCAATGAAGGGGTTAACCCACCGTGCCCGCTTTACTGTGGGTAGCGGGGGTGGGTGAAGGGGGTATATGGCCCTTGGTGGGAGTTTAGGACTTGCGGGGGGGTTGCGGGTGCACTTAACCCCTTCACGGCCGTAGCAGTTAATACCGCTACGGTCATGAAGGGGTTAACCCCTCCCGCTATCCCCCCGCAAGCCCTAAACAACCATCGTTGGGGCTAATACCCCTTCACCCACAATAAAAAAAACTCACACAAAGCAGCCGCCCAAAAAATAAATAAATAAATCTAAATAAATAAATGAATATAAATAAATACATTTAAAATAAATTTTTATTCATAGTGTAGATGTGCAGGGGGTCTCCGGAGCTGAACCGCGTTGGTTTCAGGTCCGGGGACCCCCTGCTCCCGAGATACAGCCCCCTTTATGAGGTGCCGGTATCCCTCAGCATTTAAAGGTCCCGATCACGTGACCGCGGCCTGTAAACCAAGCAGAGGGATACCGGCACCCCCTAAAGGGGCCTGTATCTCGGGAAGCAGGGGGTCCCCAGACCTAAAACCAAAGCGGATCAGCTCCGGAGACCCTCTGCACATCTACACTATGAATAAAAATGTATTTTAAATGTATTTATTTATATTAATTAATTTATTTATTTATTTAGATTTATTTATTAATTGTGCTGCTGCTGTGTGTTAATTTTTTTTATTGTGGGTAGTGGGGGTGGGTGAAGGGGGTATTAGCCCCATCGGTGGTTGTTTAGGGCTTGCGGGGGGGTAGCGGGTGCAATTAATCCCTTCACGACCGTAGCGGTACTAACTGCTACGGTCATGAAGGGGTTAAGTGCACCCGCAACCCCCCCCGCAAGTCCTAAACTTACACCAAGGGCCAAACACCCCCTTCACCCACCCCCGCTATCCACAATAAAAAAATTCACGCACAGCAGCCCCACAATTAATAAATAAATCTAAATAAATAAATAAATACATGAAGATAAATAAATATATATGTATATATATACAGTATAAATATATAAATATATATATATATATATATATATATATATTTATACTGTATATATACAGTATATATATATAATAACAATCCCTATACATATATATATATATATATATATATATATATATATATATATACTGTATATATATATGCTGTATGTATATATATATATATATATATATATATATATATATATATATATATTGTGACAAACGCCCCTCTTTTGTAGTGCTGACGTCTGTCTGGGTTCTTCCCGACACAGTCTTCTAGGGTTAATTATACAACAAACAGGATCATGCAAAGTATTATGCTGCTTAACTCAGGCTTCTGCCTGCTTTATTTTCATCCAAGTAAGGTACTGCAGCTTTAACATGTGAAGGTTAGAGGTACTCAGATACTTTCATTCAGCAGTTCACATATTTCAGTGTTACCATATTTCCAACACTGTTATTTCAAGAAATAAAACCAAAATCATATAAGCAAAATCCTATCCCTTTCAGGGATCTAACTACACATCAGAATCAGTCTCTCTAACAGCTGCTGGCCAACTAAACTGGTTCCCCAGCTTAAAACAATGCACTCTCATTTAGGGTCACAAGATACAGTACAGTCTTTTAGCAACAGCAGTAACCATTTGTTTTGTCTTATCTGTTCGTGGAGTCCAGGCAAATCCTCTGGTACTGTGATACGTGGAAGGGCCGTCAACCCCGATACTGGATGCAGGGGAGCAGCGACACCCCCAGCCCCCAGGCTCCAAGGAGAGAGAGTGAAATGCAAAACCTCTCTGCTCTAAGTACCTGTGCATGTTATTAGAAGAGCAGGTGAGGGAGAACTAGAGCCATTGTAATCTGTGGTCTGGATTTTCCATCCAGCTGCCTGAGTTAATGGGAAGCTGTGGAACGGATCATTAACTATTCCTGCACTTTCTGCTCTAAAACGGGGCAGAAAGCTGCCTAACATCTTTGGACTATGTCACATATCCCCCTCCCCAGCTCACACCTACTGGGGTGAGCGGCCATGGACCTCACTGGGGTGAGCGTCCTACCTGAAATACTTGAGCTAACTCCTCAGTACAACATTAAGTATTCACATGACACGAATATGAACTTTTTCCACGGCAATTATGGACAATAGGTTTCGTCATAAGAGACTATACTTGGCAAACATATTTTTTTGTTGCTCTCTATTAGGGAACTATTTTGAAAAATAAATGTCTAGCACACATTCTTACAACCCAGGATCTGCTAAATATATTCACAAAACCAGACAATTTCTATTACCTCCCTGGGTTTTTCTACTCTAGAATATGAACCTCATTATAAATTTACCAACCGAAAAGGGCATTTTTTTTTTTTTTTTTTTTTTCATATTGTAAGCAACCAATATTTTTTTCCTTATACTACAGCCTTGTAATCTTAAGGGCCATCAACCCTGTATATTAATTTGTAGTTTAGCTACATTTTCAACACAGAGAACCAATATAACATTGTAATATTGACAAAATGCTTATTTGCATAGTTAAGTGTCCGTGACATTGTCCACACGTGTAATAAAAAAAATAAAATCGGTCAGTTCCCCCAAACATATTTTTTTTTTTTTTTTTTGACTTCCAGTCTATTGCATCCTTTGACTTTATTTCATAGCCCGCTGCAACCTGCAAATGACTGGACTGTTTCTTTAGCTTCTGATGAGACCCTTGGACCGGATTCTCCTTGGCTCCACAGTGTGGTCCAGATTGGTGAGATATGGAACTATTCAGGCGCCGTGTTAACCTTCGTTGTTTTTTCTTTTCAATCTTTGATTTCCCTTTTGTGGCCATTACCAGGCCTTTGGGTTTTGGAGACCTAGTTGCCTCTGTACAAACGTAGTCCATATTAACCACGTCATCAGGATCTGTCAACAAGTTTGTGTTTTCAGGAACTGCCACCCACTTGGCTAAAACATCTTCTGTGGTGTCCTGGGTGTGTCCACTAGTTTGATAATCTTCTGGACAACGTAAATGAAATTGAGGATCTGGATTTTTGAATCCCAGATCAGGGAGAATATTCTCAGGAGGGTGCCTATCTGTTTCTGGAATAACAGCAGCACAATCAAAGTCAATTCTTTCTCCTTCCTCTTTGTCATCAGTGAGGGCATTGAGTTTACGTTCCCTGGTCTCCTTTTGTGACCGTGTCTCTTTTAGCCTTGGAATCTCTTTCTCCAACTTCATCTTTATAGCAAATCGTAATATTGCAACAGCATTGAAGATACACGTATAGGAACGTACAGCTTGCTTGGTTAGGAGGTAGGATTGATAGCCCGACTGAACCACTTTAGCCGCTTCTCCCATGTCCGTCATCTGTTTCAGAGCGAGGTTTAACTCTGTTTCATTTTCTCTATTCTTGACCTGCAGCTGCAGGTGCTCCTTCTGGGTCTTGTCCAGCTCCAGCTGCAGCCGGGCCCCCTCATTTGCCGTGTGGTCCAGCTGCTTGTAGATATCGGCCATCTCGCTTTCATAGCGCAATGTCAGGCAGACCACCTGACAGACGGAGATCTCCTCTCTCTTGGCGCACTGTATCTCGCGCTCAGCCATCTGCTTCTGCAGCTCTTCAACCTGATCGTGCCAGACCTCCCTCAGGGTCTTCACCTCTATCTGGTGCTTGCTCTGGGTTTGCATCAGCGCCTCCATTTTTTGGAGCTCTGCAGTTTGTGTCGCCTGGATCGCCGCTGATTCTGTATTCTGCAGTGCTTCCTGCATTTCTAACTTTTCCTGGATCAATTGCTTCTCCACTTTTTCTGCTTGGTGAAGCTTCTCATCACCTTCACTGATCTGGTCAGTCAAGTCTGAATTTTTCTGTGTCAGACTTACATTCTCTCTTTTTACAGTCTCTAAATTACTCAGGGTATTCTCATAGGTTTTCTTCAATGTACACAGCTCTGTGCTGCGAGCGTAGACCTCATGGCGTGAGAGTTCCAGCTCTGCTTTAAGCGCGCTAGCCTCTTGCCGTGAAACCCCTAACTCTGTGATGAAGTTTTGCACATCTTTCTGGGACATCTCATAGCATAGTTTCCAGTCAGTTCTTGTTTTCTTTGATTTGCTTGGCTCTCTGCCTATGATGGTAGCAGTAGCCTTTGTCATCTCTAGGCGTGTCGTCATTCCTGGGACGATTGCGCCAGGCCCTATGGGCTGTTGCTCATCTCGGCGCCTTTCTGACGCATGTCCTGACAGTGCAGGTTCAAGTGGCTCGTTCACTTCCCCTGTGACTTGAGGAACAGTTTTCTTTCTTTTTGCTTTATTAGCTCCAGAGATATCAGTGGTACTGGGCACCCGCTCACTGGTATCAGCTTCCACATCTTGCTTGCACTCACAGGGCGTTGCTTGCTTTTGCAGCTGTTTGTCTTTGAAAATTTTGGGGCACACATCTTCCATGTGACCTACTTCACGACAGGCCCCGCATACTAAATTCATCTGTGGGTACAGCTCTCCTCCAGGGTCGTGATCATAGTATGGCCTGAAGGGACACTGTTTTGTATGGTTACGTACATTACACAACAAACATTTCACGTCGGCCATTTTAGAAACCCGGCAGGGACAATTTGCTAGCTGCAATTTCACTCACTTCAGCAACTTGCATACAGCACTTGCTAGCTGCAAATTCACTCACTTCAGCAAAAGGCATTAGCTTTACAAACAGCACTTGCTAGATGCAAATTTTTTTTTTTTTCAGCAAAACATTTTGGTTTTCTGTTTGGGTTCAGGGTGCTATTGCATCCACACTTCGCACATTCTCTGTGTATGCTAGAAGCACAACTGATATACACAGTGGGACAGACTTCACTCATAGCATCTGTACTTTAGTTCAGCTCGGCGGCCATTTTAAACCCCCGCATTTATTTGCAAACCCACAGACTTTTTAGTGTCTGCCCGCATTCTCCACCATATGTGACAAACGCCCCTCTTTTGTAGTGCTGACGTCTGTCTGGGTTCTTCCCGACACAGTCTTCTAGGGTTAATTATACAACAAACAGGATCATGCAAAGTATTATGCTGCTTAACTCAGGCTTCTGCCTGCTTTATTTTCATCCAAGTAAGGTACTGCAGCTTTAACATGTGAAGGTTAGAGGTACTCAGATACTTTCATTCAGCAGTTCACATATTTCAGTGTTACCATATTTCCAACACTGTTATTTCAAGAAATAAAACCAAAATCATATAAGCAAAATCCTATCCCTTTCAGGGATCTAACTACACATCAGAATCAGTCTCTCTAACAGCTGCTGGCCAACTAAACTGGTTCCCCAGCTTAAAACAATGCTCTCTCATTTAGGGTCACAAGATACAGTACAGTCTTTTAGCAACAGCAGTAACCATTTGTTTTGTCTTATCTGTTCGTGGAGTCCAGGCAAATCCTCTGGTACTGTGATACGTGGAGGGGCCGTCAACCCCGATACTGGATGCAGGGGAGCAGCGACACCCCCAGCCCTCAGGCTCCAAGGAGAGAGAGTGAAATGCAAAACCTCTCTGCTCTAAGTACCTGTGCATGTTATTAGAAGAGCAGGTGAGGGAGAACTAAAGCCATTGTAATCTGTGGTCTGGATTTTCCATCCAGCTGCCTGAGTTAATGGGAAGCTGTGGAACGGATCATTAACTATTCCTGCACTTTCTGCTCTAAAACGGGGCAGAAAGCTGCCTAACATCTTTGGACTATGTCACAATATATATATATATATATATATATATATATATATATATATATATATATATACAAACACACAGTATATACACACACATGATGAACCAATATACAAATAAATGTAGAAGGGTTATCAAAACCATACTGTCCTACAAATAACACTTCTCCATACAGACACACTGCATTACAATGAATTTCCTTTAATAATCCTAACTGATCTTACAATCTAAATCATCAAATGACAAAGAAAAACCTCACATTCCAATCCATACATTGCATTTACATTGTATTTATGATACATAAAATCTATGCACATATACATTCTGCAAATGAATGTGAACAATATCATTGCAAGCAAAATACAGATAACTCCAAACAAGTCAACTATTTTAACCAATCAAGTAAACAAAAATCAATATATACTGTAAGTACCAACCAGAAAACACAATTTAAAACCAAAGCTAACCCTTACAATACCAAGGATTACATCTATCTAATTGTAAAAAACATTATACATTATACACACATTGAAGCATTGCAATAAACAACATACAGTACAGTACACCCCCTGTATCTCCCTGCCTTGAGTGTAATCTGTGTAAAGCCCCCTCCCCCTAATGTTTCTGTTAAATCTGTCTGCCTTCAGTGTAATCTGTTTAAAGCCCCCTCCCCCCTAATGTTTCTGTTAAATCTCTCTGCCTTCAGTGTAATCTGTTTAAAGCCCCCTCCCCCCTAATGTTTCTGTTAAATCTCTCTGCCTGTGTTGCTGTGAGTGCAGTTTATGTAAATGTGGGGAGGGGGAGTGGGTTATAACCCCACCTCCTTGACTGTGATCTGTATAAAGCCCCCTCCCCCTAATGTTTCTGTTAAATTTCCCTGCCTGTATTGCTGTGAGTGCAGTGTATGTAAATGTGGGGAGGGGAGGGGTGGGGACCCAATGTGCATACTGTGAGGTCTAACCACCATCACCCCCTACCCACATACCGTTACCCCCCCCCCTATCCTGGCCATGGCCCCTCCGCTTCTGCAAAACAGACACAAAAATTAAAACATCCAAAATAATGTCCCCTAACCCCTTAATCACCATAGCGGTTATTAACCGCTACAGTCATTAAGGGGTTAACCCACCCTCACCCACCACTCGGGATGCCTACATACCCTCCCACACTAACCCCCCCCCGTGAGGCCTAACCACCCAGTCAGTACCCACAAGGGAGGCCTACCCACATACCGTTGGGGAAACACCCCACCCCAGTACCCACAATAAAAACAACAGTGACCCACAATAAACATCATTCTATTTATTAAATACATTACCCACCCCCTGTGCCCCCCCATAAATACATGGTCTCCTTGGGTCACCGTGGGCCACAATTGGGTCCCCACAGTAGGCCCAAGGATGTCTGGGAGCCCCGGGTCAGACCCACAGGTGTCTGTGGGGCCTCGGGTGGTTCCCACGGGGGTCTTGGGAACTCACGGGTGCTCACTACGGGTCCGCGGTGCCCCCACAGAAGTGGGACCACACATCATCATCCCCGTACCTACGGGTCGGCGGTGCCCCCACAGAAGTGGGACCACACAGCTTCATCCCCGCAGACTACGGGTCGGCGGTGCCCCCACAGAAGTGGGACCACACAGCTTCATCCCCGCATGTGTCACCCGTGGAACCACCAGCCTGGTACCCGTGAGATACCCGAGGAAACCACAGGTGGTCTCCAGAGGTCTCACGCGGAACCACGGAACAAACCCTGAATGTAAAAAAAATAAACCTGGCCTAATCATTCAATACACCCCCCCCCCCAACACCTACAGTACAATAATGTGCAAAATAACTATTATCCAGATATGGATAATAGATTAATTGCCCATTATTAAAACCATTAACTAGCATATTCAAATAAATAAAGTACTACTGACCTCATCAATACGAAGTGTCCGACGCCAGCAACATCCTTGTCTTGTCCACAAAATACATTGCCAAAACAAAGCCAATACATTGCAATTACATTCAGATATCAATTAACCCCTTAAACACCTTATCGGATAATAACCGCAAAGGTAATTAAGGGGTTAAGCCACACTGGCCCGATACCCACCCTTCACCCATGAATTTGTACAGTGGCTTCATCATGCAACTATATATACAGTATATATATTGCATTTACATTGTATTTATGATGCATAAAATCTATGCACCATACACATTCTGCAAATGAATGTGAACATATCATTGCAAGCAAAATACAAACACTTCCAAACAAGTCAACTATTTTAACCAATCAAGTAAACAGAAATCAATTATCAATCATTATTTACATCCCTAAACAATTGACAGTCCATCCCGAACAATGAAACAATTAACTAATTCACACCTTGAGCAGAACAATTCAGCATGTGAAAAAATATATAAAGAGCCAACCGGAATACAAACTTTAAAACCAAGGCTCGGGTATCTCACGGGTACCAGGCTGGTGGTTCCACGGGTGACACATGCGGGGATGAAGCTGTGTGGTCCCACTTCTGTGGGGGCACCGCCGAACCGTAGTCTGCGGGGATGAAGCTGTGTGGTCCCACTTCTGTGGGGGCACCGCCGACCCGTAGGTGCGGGGATGATGATGTGTGGTCCCACTTCTGTGAGGGCACCGCGGACCCGTAGTGAGCACCCGTGAGTTCCCCAGACCCCCGTGGGAACCACCCGAGGCCCCACAGACACCTATGGGTCTGACCCAGGGCTCCTAGACATCCTTGGGCCTACCGTGGGGACCCAATTGTGGCCCACGGTGACCCAAGGAGACCACCTGGGGGCCATGGTGCTGGCGGGATCCACCAGCAGGCCTCCAGAACCTGTTTAAAAAGGGCTGCTGGTACCCTGTAGGTCTGTCCAGGTGCCCCGCCAGCCCACCGGGGACTCGCGTGGGGCTGCGTTATGAACTCTGTTTGTAAAATAATAAATCATGTATTTATGGGGGGGCACAGGGGGTGGGTAATGTATTTAATAAATAGAATGATGTTTATTGTGGGTCACTGTTGTTTTTATTGTGGGTACTGGGGGTGGGGGGGGGTGTTTCCCCAACGGTTTGTGGGTAGGCCTCCCTTGTGGGTACTGGGTGAGGGTGGTTAGGCCTCACGGGGGGGGTTAGTGTGGGAGGGTATGTAGGCATCCCGAGTGGTGGGTGAGGGTGGGTTAACCCCTTAATGACTGTAGCGGTTAATTACCGCTATGGTGATTAAGGGGTTAAGGGACATTACTTTGGATGTTTTAATTTTTGTGTCTGTTTTGCAGAAGCGGAGGGGCCATGGCCAGGATGGGGGGGGGGTAACGGTATGTGGGTAGGGGGTGAGGGTGGTTAGACCTCACAGTATGCACATCGGGTCCCCCCCCTCCCCACATTTACATACACTGCACTCACAGCAATACAGGCAGGGAGATTTAACAGAAACATTAGGGGGAGGGGGCTTTATACAGATCACAGTCAAGGCAGGGAGATACAGGGGATGTACTGTACTGTATGTTGTTTATTGCAATGCTTCAATGTGTGTATAATGTATAATGTTTTTTACAATTACCCTATTTCCTCGATTCTAAGACGCACCTTTTTTCCGATTTTCACATGTCTGAAATCAAGGTGCGTCTTAGAATCGATGTATTAAAATAATTAAAAAGTGTCTACAGCACTAATTCCCTCTTTTCACTTGCCATGTTTCAGGAGAGGTCCCATGTCAGCGGAGGATGAAGCAGGTGGTAGCAGAGGTCCCACATCTGCAGATGGAGTGCGGTGGCGGTGGCAGGACAGGTCCCAAGTCTGCAGGTGAATGAAGATAAGAAGACAGCGGGCGTGCGGTGGCAGGAGATCATAATAGCAGGAGAGTTAAGCAGGAGTGGAACGGCTTGGGAGGTGCACACTGTAACACCGGAAGTTGACCGATGTCTGACCTCGGGTTACAATGTGCACCTCCCCAGCCGTTCCCCTATGCCGCTCTGCTCCTACTCAGCTCTCCTGCTATTATGATCTCCTGCTGCTGCCGCACAACTGCTGTCTTCTTATCTTCATTCACCTGCAGACTTGGGACCTGTCCTGCCACGCACTCCTGTCCGCTGTCCATCTTCAACCATCTGCAGACGTGGGACCTCTCCTGCCGTTGCTGCCCGCTTCATCCTTTGCTGACATGGGACCTCTCCTGAAACATGGAGAGTGAAAAAGTAATTTTCCTGGATTGTAAGGGCCAAATCGATGGTGCGTCTTACAATCGATGGCGTTTTACAATCGAGGAAATACGGTAGATAGATGTAATCCTTGATATTGTAAGGGTTAGCTTTGGTTTTAAATTGTGTTTTCTGGTTGGTACTTATATATTGATTTTTGTTTACTTGATTGGTTAAAATAGTTGACTTGTTTGGAGTTATCTGTATTTTGCTTGCAGTGATATTGTTCACATTCATTTGCAGAATGTATATGGTGCATAGATTTTATGCATCATAAATACAATGTAAATGCAATGTATGAATTGGAATGTGAGGTTTTTCTTTGTCATTTGATGATTTAGATTGTAAGATCAGTTAGGATTATTAAAGGAAATTCATTGTAATGTAGTGTGTCTGTATGGAGAAATGTTATTTGTAGTACAGTATGATTTTGATAACCCTTCTACATTTATTTGTATATTGGTTCATCATGTGTGTGTACTGCTGCGGCACAGTTTATTCGAGCATTTGCCCGTTCTGTGCCGCAGCAGTAGCCTGGCGCGCGCCCGAGTGTGACGGGCGCACGCCGAAGCAGCGGAAGAGCGCCCTCCGATCGGGGCGCTCTCCCTACCGCTGCCGGGTCCGCCGGGTCCCCCGGAACCCCCTGCCGCTGTCCCGCGATCGCGGGACACCAGGGCTCCCTCGGGGAGCCCCTGGACACGCGTGCAGCGGGCGCACACTCCCGATGACGCGTGACCGCGCGTCTATGACGCGCGGCACGCCGAGGGGCGGCCACTAGCAAGCCGGGAGATTTCCCGGCTTGCGGTACCGACCACACTTCAATAAAGTGTGTCGGTAGTGTATATACTGTATATATATATATATATATATATATATATATATATATATATATATATATATATATATATATATATATATATAATAATACTGAGTTAAGTTATGGTGAGTAAAAAAAGTGACAAAAACCCTCCACAGGAAAGCAAATATGCAAATACAACTGTATGCTCATCTGCATGTCTTAGACGGGTCTGCAACCCCGCCTTTCCCCATCATCACCCAGCATACAGCACTTCCACTGCAGCAAGGGATTCTGGGAAATGACATGCAAATGAGCACACAGTGTCACTTTTTGCCTCAAAAACCATTTTTAACATGGTTCCCTATAGGCTTAAGCTTGCTGCATGGTCACAGCTTTGAGCACAGCCAGGGTTAAGGTGCATACCCAGAGACCCATCAAGGTCGGAACAGCTGTCTGTGGGTGGTTTTCTGGGTATGCACCTTAACCCTGGCTGTGCTCAAAGCTGTGACCATGCAGCAAGCTTAAGCCTATAGGGAACCATGTTAAAAATGGTTTTTGAGGCAAAAAGTGACACTGTGTGCTCATTTGCATGTCATTTCCCAGAATCCCTTGCTGCAGTGGAAGTGCTGTATGCTGGGTGATGATGGGGAAAGGTGGGGTTGCAGACCTGCCTAAAACATGCAGATGAGCATACAGTTGTATTTGCATATATATATATATATATATATATATACTGCACCGACACACTTTATTCGAGCAAATACCCATTATGTACCTGGCAGATACCTGGAATGCGCCGCTCCTCACCTCTGACAAGCCCCGTTGCGTTTGCCCTTCCAGCCTGAGTTCATGCCTGGCTGACGGGCGGCTGATCTGTTAAATGATAATGATTAGGATATAATAGGCTGCAATGCTTCGCGTGTCTACCAGATGGCATAAATTCATGAATTGTAATGCAGTATATATATATATACTGTGCAGTATTGCAGCCAGCGGGAATAAAATGCTTCAATCCCTGCTTGGAAAATACCTCAATGCACTCGGGCAGAAAACAGTCACAAACCTCAATACACCCGGTTATACCCGAATTCGTGGGACTAGCCGAGCTTGAATAAAGTGTGTCGCCAGTGTATATATATATATATATATATATAGGGATTGTTATTATATATATACTGTATATATATATACAGTATATATACTGTATATATATACATATATTTATTTATATTCATGTATTTATTTATTTATTTAGATTTATTTATTAATTGTGGGGCTGCTGTGCGTGAATTGTTTTTATTGTGGGTAGCGGGGGTGGGTGAAGGGGGTGTTTGGCCCTTGGTGTGAGTTTAGGACTTGCGGGGGGGGTTGCGGGTGCACTTAATCCCTTCATGACCATAGCAGTTAATACCGCTACGGTCGTGAAGGGGTTAAGTGCACCCGCTACACCCCCGCAAGCCCTAAACAACCACCGTTGGGGCTAATAGCCCCTTCACCCACCCCCACTACCCACAATAAAAAAAATTCACAAACAGCAGCAGCACAATTAATAAATAAATCTAAATAAATAAATAAATAAATGAATAGAAATAAATACAATTAAAATACATTTTTATTCATAGTGTAGATGTGCAGGGGGTCTCCGGAGCTGAACCGCTGTGGTTTTAGGTCTGGGGACCCCCTGCTCCCCGAGATACAGGCCCCTTTAGGGGGTGCCGATATACCTCTTCTTGGTTTACAGGCCGCGGTCACGTGATCGGGACCTTTAAATGCAGAGGGATACCGGCACCTCATAAAGGGGGCCTGTATCTCGGGGAGCAGGGGGTCCCCGGACCTGAAACCAACGCGGTTCAGCTCCGGAGACCCCCTGCACATCTACACTATGAATAAAAATGTATTTTAAATGTATTTATTTATATTCATTTATTTATTTAGATTTATTTATTTATTTTTTGTGCTGCTGCTGTGTGTGAATTTTTTTATTGTGGGTAGTGGGTAGTGGGTAGTGGGTGTGGGTGTGGTTATTTACACGGGATCCCCCTCCCCACATTTACATACAGTACACTGCACTCAGAAACACAGGCAGGGAGATTTAACCGACACAATAGGGGGAGGGGGGCTTACACAGATTAGTCAAAGCAGGGAAGTTTAGCAGACACAATAGGGGGAGGTTTTTTTTACATAGATTACAGTCAAGGCAGGGAAGTTTAACACACACAATACGGGGAGTTTCCTGGAACCAGGGTCACAAATGATGTATGAATGATTCCAGTAAGATCAACTCATGTCCTCCCTCTTCCAAAGCATGACAAGTCCTTAATGTCTTTCTTAATTTTATTGCTGGATTAGAAAACACAGGAACTCGTAGGTGTAATGTAGGTAGAGAGAGCTTCTCTATGTGGGATGCTTCTATGGGGTTAGACTATGGTAAGAGAGAAAGGCCTTACCAGGGGTGGATGCAGACAGGTCTGGACTCACTGTAATCTAGGGTGGAAAAGGAAGTGAGGGGCAGGGGTCACACTAAAGGTTGAGTGGGACTGCACTAACTGTCAGCAAAGGACAGGGGAGAACATGGGAAAGTCCATTAATTGGGAGGACTGGAGAAGCTGCAGTAGCAGTTCACTGATTACGTGCTATGGGGCAAGAAATGCAACATTGTTGCATGTTGCACAGGCACAGTGTGTGTATGTGGAACCAATGCCTGCAGCTGAACTTAAGGAGCTGACGAGCAGAAGGGGGGTCGGGCAGGAATGTGATTCTTGTTCCATGACACTCCCCGTCTGGTATCTGGAGATACCACTATATAACTGGAATATGTGGAACATATGTGCAATGCATAACAAAGATAACATCACATTCTCAAACAATGCAAGAGTCCATGTCCACATAGCGATGTGACACCGGCCGGTATCACTGGTATCAAGGTCCCTTGGCCAAGGTTCTTTGGCAAAGGATGCAGGGTGGATGCACAGCTCCAGGTTTGCTGGTTGCACCACAATGTCTTTGTATAAAAGTCTCTGGCACTGTTTCCTTTTAGTCTTGTAAGAGAACAGTCCCTTTGTCTCTGTAGTTTCACCCACAGAGTGTATCCCCTTGTAGGTATACCAGCCGTGGCAGCCTGTTGCTCTATCACCTGGCGTTTGACAGAAGGAGAGGGCTTTTGGCTCCTTGTGGGAGCGGATTACTGTCCCTGGAAAACTGGTTGTCGAATGTAATCCAATGAAGGGGGCGTCGTTCGGGGCGACTCCCTGAAGCTGAGCGCTGGGGTTGAACATTACCCGGATTTGATCGGGTTCCTGAGGGTGGTAGGCCCCAGGTGATTGGAGGTACCGCCATTCTTCGCCTTCCTCCATTAGAGGTGCTGACTTTGCGTGGCCGGTAAAGAATATCTTCTGGATGAAGACCACAAAGTTGTTGTTGGTCTCTGGTTCCCTTTGTAGGCCGCAGAGGTGCGAGGTGAACCTAGAGATGGCATGTTCTCCATTGTTTGGGAAGCGCCTCCTTGGTGAACGGAATGGTAGCGGAGTCACCCGACTGCTTAGTCCGTCTTTAGAGAGCTCCTTGACTGTTAACTTCGGGAATCCTCTATCTTCCCTTGATGGTGTTTGTTTGTCATCGTTCCTTGTTGTCTGGAACGCTGTGCACCGTAGTTCATCGGTACATTTCTCTTGCACGAGAACATCTCCGCGTAGTTTGGTGAAACGCTTTTGTGTTTCTTTGTTGACTGCCATCGGGAGGTTGTTTTCTCCCTGGACATGACGAAGAACAGTCTCTTTTGTCCTTGTAAATCCTTTTGGGAAATGTCTCTGCAATTGTCCCCTCTTACGTGTTTGAACGAACAGTCCTTTTGACACTGTGGCTTCGCCTGTGGGGCGCAATCTTTTGCGGCTATGCCAGCCGTGGCAATTGGTTGCTCTGTTGCTTGGTACTCTGTGGGGAGGAACAACTGTACGTCTTAATTGTGCCCTTGCTTGCGGGAGCATTGTCTGATTGTTTGTTGTTTTTAGGATGATCCCTTTGTCGGTCACCTTTGGGAGGTTACTCTCTTCCTTCGGTGGAATCGACTCATCATCCTTGGCTGTCTGGACTGCTGAGCATCCTAAGCCATTGTCGCATCCCATCGGTGTGAGGGTGTCTTTGCTGGTCTCAGGGGTATGACCTTGTCTTTTCTCTTCACTTGGCCCTTCGGTCACTTGGAGATGGCCAAGACATGGTTCAGAGAGAGATGTGTGTCCACATTCTGTCACCTCCGTTCTGCGGGCATCGACGTAGTCTTGCCCGTGCTCTTTGTTAGTGCACGAGTTGAACACTATCACCCATCCTAGGTCGAGTCTTTGGGCGTATGGCGCGTTGTGGGGTCCGTTGTGCTGTTTACGGACTTTATGTACCCTCATGATGTCCCTACCGAGCAGCAGCAGGATCTTGGCGTCTTGTTCCACCGGCCGGATGTGGTTGGCTATTCCTTTGAGGTGGGGGTAATGGAGTGCCACGTCTGGTGTGAGTATCTCGTCCCTGTTTGTGGCCATGTGGTTGCACTCGATGAGTGTGGGAAGGGGCATGTTCACTTTGCCGTCTATTGAGCATATGGTGTAGCCATTCACTCTTCTCCCTGTGGTCTCCATTTGCCCTGCGCACGTTCTGAGAGTGTAAGGAGAAGCACCATCTTGTATGTTAAACATGTCGAAGAACTCTGACCTGACCAGTGATCGGTTGCTCTGGTCGTCGAGGATTGCGTACATCCGAATAGCCTTCTCAGGTTGTCCCTGGGGGTGCACTGCGACAAGGCATATTTTGGAGCAGGACATTTTGTCACCTTCTTTTCCGCAAACTTCAGTGCGCTGAGATGTGACGGATGTTGACTCTCCTTCTTCTTTCTCCCCGCCATGCTCCGCTATGGAGGATGGGTTCTTGAGTTGGTGGAGTGTCATCGCCTCTGGGTGTAACGCTGTCACGTGCTTGTCACTCTCGCACACTGTGCATTTGATCTCTTCCTTACAGTCCCTGGCTAGGTGAGTCGTGGAACCGCAGCACTTGAAGCAAACTCCGAATTCTCCAAGTAACCTCTTGCGTTCCTCTAGGGACTTCATCCTGAACCCAAAGCACTTGTTGAGTGGGTGTGGCTTCTTGTGTATGGGACATTCCCTGTTTGGGTCCCTTGGTTCCTTGTCTCCGGCGACCGACTGATCGGGAGTAGTTTGGGTCGTGGGAGGCACGTCCGTCCTGCGGGCCGAGACGGGTGTTTGGGGGTTACCATATCTCGTCGCTGGTCTCTCGTTCTTCAGGCTGCTCGCACTGTATGTGGTTTGCGCACCTAAGATGAAACTGGGATCGTTCCTTGTCCTTGCCGCTTCGCGGATGAAGCTCACGAAGAATGAGAATGGGGGGAAGACAACCTGCTTCTCCCTTTTGTATTTGGAACCTTGTGAAAGCCACCTTTCTTGGAGGTTGAAGGGTAGCTTCTCCAGGATGGGTCTCACTCCACGAGCTGAATCTAGGGCGTTGAGACCTATTAAGGAATGGTCTTTCCTTGCGAACTCCAGTTCTTGCAGCAGGTCCCCAAGATCTCGTAACTTCGAGTAGTCTTTAGTTGTGATCTTGGGGAAGCTCTCGATTCTTTTGAAGAGTGAATCTTCGACTGCTTCGGGGCTGCCATAGGACTCTTCTAGCCTTTCCCACACTAGGTCAAGACCTACTTGGGGTTGATGCGCGTTTGCCGTCCGAAGTCTCTGCGCTTGCTCCCTGGATACGTTCCCCAGGAACTTGACTAACAGGTTGAGCTCTTCCCTTGCTGAGAAGTCCAAGCTGTCGATTGCGTCTTTGAACGTGAACTTCCATGTCCGGTAGTTCTCAGGGCGGTCGTCGAAGCTGATGAGTCCTGCGTGCACCAAGTCGCGCCGGATCATGTACTTGGCTATGTCTGTCAGACCTGAGACATCGGCGCGTTTACCCCGTTCTGTGGTAGTTGCTGGGAGGGTCCGTGCGGTTGCCTCTTCCTTGGCATGGACGCGTGATGACTGCTGGCCAGTGTGAGGGGCTGTTTTCTCCCGCGTGGGTGTACCTGGATTGCGAGCCTGTTGTGGTGCATCAGTGTGCGCGCTGGCGTGTGGATCACTGTTGCGGCTGTGGCTATCCCAGGCAGCATGTGCCATTGATGGAGCAGCGTCTTCTCCTCGTGGTCCTAGCGAGTCTTCGGTATCTGTGGAGTCGCTCCATCCGTGTTGAGATGGTGCGCTGGTGTTCACACTGAAGAGGCTCCTTACGTAGTCTTCAGTGCGTTGGGCTGGATCCTCTGAAGCTATCCGTCTGTACGGTAGCTCCCCGCCGTCCTGTCTCGCAGCTGCTTCTAGGACTTCGGCTTGGGCTATGGCGGCAGCGGCGTCCTCTTCTTTGCTTAGAGCCTCTAGATTCGGCGTCTAATTCGGCCTTTCTACGCGCATTGGCAGCGGCGGTGGTAGCAGCGGCGGCGGCATTGGCAGCGGAGGCGGCCTGCTCCTCCTCTTCTATGCGCGCCTTTTCTGCCCTTACGGCTGCCTCTCTCCGACCATATTCGGCCCTGGCACGTGCGGCCTCTGCTGTGGCTCGCGCCTTGGTAGCGCTCGCGCCTGCGCTAGACGCGTGAGATTGCACTGATCTTGCTGACCTTGATGAGTGTCTGGATATGCTTGAGCGCTGCGATGCAGTTTCCAGCAAAAGGTCTTTTCTCCTACTCTCGGCTTCCGTGATGGCGGTTTGCGCGATGCCATTACGTTCTAGGTCAATCGCCTTTTGAAGGTCGCGCTCTCGCAGGCTATCTTCCGTGTTAGCTCTTGTTAGATAGGTGAAATATGCCTGTGACAGTGGCAGTGGTCTATCTTCAATTGGGTTATTGCCTGCTCGAGCTGTTGTACATAGTTACCGGTGCCGGCGACATTGCCTATCCCAAGTGTGATGGTTTCCCAGGCCAACTCTAATTTAGCGCGGTGCGCTTCAATGTCATTCTCATATTTCTCGCGGGCCTTTTGTGTCAGTGTGACTGCCCGTTTAGGCCTTGCGCCTGCCTGCGCCTGTTGCAGTTGCGCAGCGGTCTCTGTGTCTGAGAGATCGCTTTCCTGCGTGATGTCTGGTGAGGCTCTGAGTTCTGCCATGCTGTAGGTGTGTGTAAGCCTTTGCCAGTGCGTGTGGCGTGCGGTCTTTTACCTTTTCAGCGATGGGCGTCTGTCTCAGATGATGCCGAGCGGTGTCCTGCAGCGTGCAGCGTTGGGGTAGCTGTACTTACAGGTGTCCGTTGGCTCCTCACTGTGGGGCCGAGCAGCGGGTGGACTCAGACAGAGAAAAAGGCAATTAGGTTTGTGTGTACAGTCTGTTTGCAAAGCTGCTGCCTTGTGTGCAGGGTTGCTTGTGCAGTGTAAGCTGCTTGCTTATCTGTAAGGTTGCAGGCTGTATGCAGTTTGCTGTATAAAGCTTGCTGCCCTGTCTGGCAGAGTGAAGCTGCTGCTTGTTTTTGCAGAAAGCTGTAGCAGTTTGCTGTATAGCTGTGTAGAGCTGCACTTTTGTAGCATGAAGGCTGTGAGTGATAGCTTCTGCGTAGACCTCTAATACACGGTCTCTCTCTTACTTTCCTGGAACCAGGGTCACGAATGATGTATGAATGATTCCAGTAAGCTCAACTCATGTCCTCCCTCTTCCAAAGCATGACAAGTCTTTAATGTCTTTCTTAATTTTATTGCTGGATTAGAAAACACAGGAACTCGTAGGTGTAATGTAGGTAGAGAGAGCTTCTCTATGTGGGATGCTTCTATGGGGTTAGACTATGGTAAGAGAGAAAGGCCTTACCAGGGGTGGATGCAGACAGGTCTGGACTCACTGTAATCTAGGGTGGAAAAGGAAGTGAGGGGCAGGGGTCACACTAAAGGTTGAGTGGGACTGCACTAACTGTCAGCAAAGGACAGGGGAGAACATGGGAAAGTCCATTAATTGGGAGGACTGGAGAAGCTGCAGTAGCAGTTCACTGATTACGTGCTATGGGGCAAGAAATGCAACATTGTTGCATGTTGCACAGGCACAGTGTGTGTATGTGGAACCAATGCCTGCAGCTGAACTTAAGGAGCTGACGAGCAGAAGGGGGGTCGGGCAGGAATGTGATTCTTGTTCCATGACAGGGAGGGTTTTTTACATAGATTAGTCAAGGCAGGGAAGTTTAACACACACAATAGGGGGAGGGGGTCTTACACAGGTTACAGTCAAGGCAGAGAGGTTTAACACACACATTAAAAATATGTATTTAATGTATTTATTGTTTATTCTGCCTTAACTCTTCATTGCCTTAGCGGCTATCAGCTATGGTAATGAAACAGCATTTCTGTATTTTTAATAATATTGGGCAGGAGCAGGGGGTCCCCTGAGCATAATTTCTGGCTCAGGGAACCCCCTGCTCACTGTACAATATTATTAAAAATACAGAAATGCTGCTTCGTTACCATAGTGTAAGGAATCCGCTCCACGGTTTACTGGTTGCCTTACCTTGCAGACCGGTGCAGTTCTGGATCAGCTCTCCTGAGGTTTGCTGCAGCCTGGATTCACTCATCAAAGCAATACACACTCCCTCTGGTATCTACTGCAGCTGTGCAGCCTATCACTGCAACCTAGACTTGCATTCATTCATTGGAGCAGTACCTTTACACCCCCCTCCGGGGATTGGCCCGCTGGCCTTTAAGTACTGTCTTCCCATAATGCTCCCTGCCGAGCATAGTCCTAACTGGATGTCTACTGTTTTGCCACAAGCCCTCGCTTGTTCTCCTATGCTGATACCAGGTTCCGCCCTGCGTCCTTCAGCTTCCTTCAAGCTGCTTGTTCTCCTATGCTGATACCAGGTTCCGCCCTGCGTCCTTCAGCTCCCTTCAAGCCGCTTGTTCTCATATGCTGATACGGAGGTTCCGCCCTGCGTCCTTCAGCTTCCTTCAAGTTCCCACTTGTTCTCCTGCGCTGAAGCAAAGGTATCCCCTATGTCTTCAGCTTCCTGCATTCCTGCACTGAGGCAAAGGTATCCCCCGCGCTCTTCAGTCTCCTGATTCCTGCACTGTAGCGGAGGTTTCCCTGTGGATCTTCAGCTTCCTGGTTCCTGGGGCCTACTCTTTCCCTAATCTAGAGAGGCCGTGTCCTGGTTCCTGCGCTGTTACAGAGGATTCCCCAGCCGCTCAGGACTCTTGCGCTGTAGCACTGGTGCACCCGTGCAGCAAAGCGGTGTGCTATTCTGGTCTGCCTAACATCTCCTGTGACCAGTACCATGGGCCATGGTCGTCGCTCGCGCAGAGGCCAACCCCGCGCTCCTAAGCTGAAGCGGGGCTCTCCTGACTACCTGTTGCCGAACTCTTGCCTGAACAATGATTATCCTGATATCTCCTGTCCTGACCCTGGCTTGTACAACGACGACGCTGTCTTCTCCTTTCCTGATCCTGCTACGTTTGACAACGAACTGCGCAATCCGGATCAGCCTGCGCGGTCTCAGGTCGGTGCTTTTACAACCCCACCTCAGCCTCGCGGTCCGACCCTGGTTTGTGGCGAGCAGAACCCTGACAGTATGCTCGGCCGCACAAACTCGGACCGCCCTGTGGTGAGGGTTGGTAAGTTTCTGTCTGAAAGCCTGTCCCAGCCTGTAAACCAGTCCCAGTGTGAATACCAGTTTCTATGTGAGATATTACCCATGCTTGAGGATCTGATTGTGTTTGTAGGTTTAACCCCTTTGCAAAACAAATGCCGTAGTGATCTCATGATGAAGGTTTATCGCCTCCGGGACTTAAAACAATCGCTGGCCGCTTGTATTTGCTTTCCTGGTTACCCCTTAACTTGGGAAAATGTGTACCCTTTAGAATTGGACGACGCCCAAAAGGAACTCTCTTCCCTGGCCTTGTCTTTAGACATTTATATAGCAAAAGTGGACCCTCTCCTCATGTTGGCTGATGCCCAAAAAACACTCCATATCCTTTCTATGACATTGGACATTTGCATAAAGGAACAGGATCCTCCCCACGCCAGCTTCGCTGCCGCTTGGCTGTATCCCTGGTCTACCACGGATCCTTGCCCTGAGTGTATGCCCGGGTTCCCTGACACCAATGATATGTTTTCGTTAACCCCTGCCGATCAGTCCTGTGAGGTCCCCCTGGAGAATCCATATGTTGCTCTACCCAGCACTAATGTTCTTGTATCAGAGAATAAGTTCATTAGGTCTCCTATTTCTAGCTCAGAAATCCTTTCTCTAGGTCTTGAGGGTTTTCCAGCTTTAACCCCTGCCGAGCAGTCCTGTGAGGTTCCCCTGGAGAATACATATGTTTCACTAGCCAACACTAAGGTTCTACTATCAGAGAATAAGTCCCTTTGTTCCCCTATTTCTAACTCCGAATCTGTCACTCCAGCTCTTCAGGGTTTTCCAGCATTAAACTCTGCTAGGCAGTCCTGTGCGCTTTTCCCGTCAGAGAAAGAATCCCTAAGTTCTGTTCCCAGGGTCATTTCTGTATTAACCCCTGAGGGGCAGCTCTCTGAGTCTCCTTTGATAATTCCCTGTTCTCTGCCAGCCACGGTCACGCCCCTAGCTCCAGAGGAGAGATCCCTTGTCTCTCCTAATACAGAGAAAAAATTTCCTGTGTTTTACTCTCAGGCACTGTCTGCATTAACCCTTGTAAATTCTTGCTGCCTCCAAGTTAATGCCTTCGTTTTAGCCTCAGAGAATGAGTCCACAAGTCAGACAGCAGAGGTTGCATTGAGGGATTCCTATAACCGTACGGAGTCCCTAGATATTCTTTGCTATAAATCCCCTGCTTCAGCTCAAGTTTCCGCAGCTTCGCCTCCGGAGACTTCGGCTAAAGTTCTGGTTCCTGATAAATGTAGTCAGGAGTCAGGTTTTTCCCTAAGCTTGGTCGCAGAGTTCCTTCTCCCGGGTATTTCACTGAACCAGCCTGTCGCCCACATAGCGGTGATCCCTGCTTCAGCGCATAGTTCCCACATTATGGAGTCTGCAGTATTTTCTGGTTTCCCAGATATTCCTTACCAAATACCTACTTCAGAGACCAGTACAGTTATGATTAACCCCCGTGTACTGTCTGAGTTCTTCTCCTCTTTATGCTTAGGGTTAAAAGCATACAGTAGTCTGTATGTTCCTCCTAGGGTTCATATTGTGTTCCCAGGAATGTTTGCTGACACACGGTTTTCTCCCAAAAGTGACGCTTTTTCATATAGATTAGTAAAAAGCTTGCACACGGTTTCTCTTTTCGCTGAATTGTGTCTTACTAGTTTTGAGACTCTGAGAGGTAATGATTCTCCTTCTGATTCTGAAGCTCTTTCTACAATGAGTATCCTGTCTGGGGGTCCCCCTGATTTCTCTCTCCAGGCTAATCCTTTGGGGATCAGCATATCTGTGGTCACTCCCTTAGTACTGTCTGAGGTCACCATGCACATATTACAAGTCCTGGGGTTTAAATCTGAGCTATTTAGCTGTCCTGCCTTTGCTGAAACCCAGTCCCTCAGTACTGTGTCTAAATATGTCCCAGCAAACATGGGGTTACTCTGGGAGGAAATTAAAGCTCCTGTCTTAAAGGGTATTTTTTCTCACATGTCCAGCAAATCTAGAACCTCAGTAGTTGTTTCTAAGTCACTTATCAATACATCTGATTTTTTCTCTAATCAAACCCAGACACCCTCACTATCGGTTAGGAGTCCTGTGATCAGAGATTTTGCACTAGAAAACACACCTATTCATGTTTTTGTCAGGTTAGGTACCTCTGTGGTTAGGGCCATTGCAGTTTCGGAAAAGACTCCTTGTACTCCTAAGGTGCCTGTCATTAAGAGTTTTCATAGTTCATACTTGCTGCTTGTTGATTCTCAAGGCTCTGTCACTGAGGTACAGACTTCAGCTTCTGATGTTAGCTTCCCTCCCACCACTACCCTGGCTCTGTCTTTTTCTCAAGCTACTGATTTGAAGATCCCAAGGACTATTCCTGATTCACTGACAATACTATCTCCCAATGAAGATTTCCCAGTATTGGAGAGCTCTACTGTTGTTTGCTTCTCTGCTCCTGCTAAACCATGGTTTTGTCCCTCGGAATTTTCGGTTGCCCCTGTTATTTCCTCTCAGTTGGAAATACTTTGTACGTATCCCAAGATTTCGGTCCCTATGCCGGGTTTACTGCTTGCCTTGTCACCTTCCATACCAATACCGGGAGATGCTTCCAACCAGCCTATACCCTTACTAACCATTACCTGGGAGCCTTCTAGAGGAAAAATTTCTCGCAAATTTCAACATGCAGTGGTCAGCCAAGACTTTTTCTGTTACAAAGTTCCTCCTGGTGTATTCGATCAATTATCAGGGCCGCTGATCCTAGATTCAGGTTCCTTTATTAAAGACTGGGCTTCCTGTAGGGGTTCTTCTGCCGTTTCTGCTCTGGAACCCTCTGGTTCTTCACAACCCTGGATTTCCAAGTCATTTTGCGGGGCGAGCCATGTACCAAGGATGTTTCTTCTACTACTCTTATTTCTTAGAACTGTACTCACTAAAGAACTGTTCGTTTACGGATGCCCTTTCTACCTAAAGAATTTTAGGAACAACTCAATGTCCCCAAGGCCCATGGATGGTCCTGTCTGGCCACAGTTCTCACCGGGGGGTGGGGGTACACTAAGGACTAATCATGAGTCTCTGGAGTACGACTCTAACCCCAATCCTAGACTGTTCAGCAACAATTCCCGGTCCTCCAACTCTATGAGTGCTCATGTTCGCCCGGAGGTCTCGCGTGAAGGGGGGGGTACTGTAAGGAATCCGCTCCACGGTTTACTGGTTGCCTTACCTTGCAGACCGGTGCAGTTCTGGATCAGCTCTCCTGAGGTTTGCTGCAGCCTGGATTCACTCATCAAAGCAATACACACTCCCTCTGGTATCTACTGCAGCTGTGCAGCCTATCACTGCAACCTAGACTTGCATTCATTCATTGGAGCAGTACCTTTACACCCCCCTCCGGGGATTGGCCCGCTGGCCTTTAAGTACTGTCTTCCCATAATGCTCCCTGCCGAGCATAGTCCTAACTGGATGTCTACTGTTTTGCCACAAGCCCTCGCTTGTTCTCCTATGCTGATACCAGGTTCCGCCCTGCGTCCTTCAGCTTCCTTCAAGCTGCTTGTTCTCCTATGCTGATACCAGGTTCCGCCCTGCGTCCTTCAGCTCCCTTCAAGCCGCTTGTTCTCATATGCTGATACGGAGGTTCCGCCCTGCGTCCTTCAGCTTCCTTCAAGTTCCCACTTGTTCTCCTGCGCTGAAGCAAAGGTATCCCCTATGTCTTCAGCTTCCTGCATTCCTGCACTGAGGCAAAGGTATCCCCCGCGCTCTTCAGTCTCCTGATTCCTGCACTGTAGCGGAGGTTTCCCTGTGGATCTTCAGCTTCCTGGTTCCTGGGGCCTACTCTTTCCCTAATCTAGAGAGGCCGTGTCCTGGTTCCTGCGCTGTTACAGAGGATTCCCCAGCCGCTCAGGACTCTTGCGCTGTAGCACTGGTGCACCCGTGCAGCAAAGCGGTGTGCTATTCTGGTCTGCCTAACATCTCCTGTGACCAGTACCATGGGCCATGGTCGTCGCTCGCGCAGAGGCCAACCCCGCGCTCCTAAGCTGAAGCGGGGCTCTCCTGACTACCTGTTGCCGAACTCTTGCCTGAACAATGATTATCCTGATATCTCCTGTCCTGACCCTGGCTTGTACAACGACGACGCTGTCTTCTCCTTTCCTGATCCTGCTACGTTTGACAACGAACTGCGCAATCCGGATCAGCCTGCGCGGTCTCAGGTCGGTGCTTTTACAACCCCACCTCAGCCTCGCGGTCCGACCCTGGTTTGTGGCGAGCAGAACCCTGACACATAGCACATAGCCGCAAAGGTAAAGAACGATTCTTTATTGATGTGTGTGTTTTATTTATACTGTAGATGTGCAGAGGGTCTCCGGAGCTGAACCGCTGTGGTTTTAGGTCTGGGGACACCCTGCTTCCCGAGATACAGGCCACTTTAGGGGGTGCCGGTATCCCTCTGCTTGGTTTACAGGCCGCGTTCACGTGATCGGGACCGTTAAATGCAGAGGGATACCGGCACCTCATAAAGGGGGCTGTATCTCTGGGTGCAGGGGGTCCCCGGACCTGAAACCAACGCGGTTCAGCTCCGGAGACCCCCTGCAGATCTACACTATGAATAAAAATGTATTTTAAATGTATTTATTTATATTCATTTATTTATTTAGATTTATTTATTTATTTTTTGTGCTGCTGCTGTGTGTGAGTTTTTTTTATTGTGGGTAGCAGAGGTGGGTGAATTGGGTATTAGCCCCAACGGTGGTTGTTTAGGGCTTGTGGGGGGGTAGCGGTAGGGGTTAACCCCTTCATGACCGTAGCGGTATTAACTGTTACGGTCGTGAAGGGGTTAAGTGCACCCGCAACCCCCCCGCAAGTCCTAAACTCACACCAAGGGCCAAATACCCCCTTCACCCACCCCCGCTACCCACAATAAAGCAGGCACGGTGGGTTAACCACTTCATTGCCTTAGCGGCTATCAGCTATGGTAATGAAGCAGCATTTCTGTATTTTAATAATATTGTGCAGGAGCAGGGGTCCCCTGAGCATTAATTTCTGGCTCAGGGAACCCCCTGCTCACTGTACAATATTATTAAAAATACAGTCATGCTGCTTCGTTACCGTAGCACATAGCCGCTAAGGTAAGGAACGAGTGTTTATTTATATATGTGTTTTATTTATACTGTACATGTGCGGAGGGTCTCCAGAGCAGAAACGTTTTTGTTTTAAGTCCGGGGACCCCCTGCTTCCCGAGATACAGGCCCCTTTAGGGGGTGCCGGTATCCCTCTGCTTTGTTTACATGTCGCGGTCACGTGATCGGGACCTTTAAATGCAGAGGGATACCGGCAGCTCATAAAGGGGGCTGTATCTCAGGGAGCAGGGGGTCCCCGGACCTGAAACCAATGCAGTTCAGCTCTGGAGACCCCCTGCACATGTACACTATGAATAAAAATGTATATTAAATAATTTTTAATGTGCCGATGTTTGCGCAGAGAGAGCAGCGGTTCTCTCTCTGCTGCAAACACATCTCGCCATGGGACGGCCTATAGTATCATTGATGTGCATATACAGTACTGTATGTGTATGTTAGGGGTTATAGGGGTTGTTGTTTTACAGTATATACTGTATATATACAGTATATACTGCATTACAATTCATGAATTTCTCGGCTTCAAAGACAACAGCTCGCAAACGCCCCCATGCGTTTTTACACGGCATTGCAGTATTGCAGCCAGCGGGAATAAAATGCTTAAATCTCGGGCGCGAAATAACGCAATACACCCCGGGAGAAAACGACACTAAACCGCACATCACCGGGATATTCCGAAATTCACGGAACTAGCCAACTTCGAATAAAGTTGGTCGCCACTGTATGGTCCCCATCTGCGATAGGAGGGGGCAAAAGATTTTACATATATATTTATAAAGACAGTTTACTGTACATGCAACATACCATAACATCATAACATATCATCAACAGTACTTCAGTGTCACCCTGTAACACTGCTTCTCATGGGTGATAACCCCACACAGTATTCCCCAAACACCTTGTACCCAAAAGTCCCAAGAGTCCAAGTGTGTGACAGCGCTGCCCACTAAATTGAGGTGAGGGTTGGTGCACTTATTGAGAGGAAGGTACCTGCCGGGTGTGTCCATACCCGGGCGCGCAGATGATCTTTACTTGGGATCCCTTTCCTGAAGGACAATCCCACGTTGCATCCGCCTCTGTGATGAATGGCTCCCGCATGGAGTGACCCACCACGTAACAGTCTCTGTCTCTGTACTACAGAGGATGATTCACCAATACACAGCAACCAGGATATCCACGCTTCCTGGCTGTAACCCTCACTCTAGCTTCTCTACAGGACCCTGTCCTTATCCTAGGGGCATCCCTGTAGCAGCCACAAGCTGAGTGTGAGTAGGACCTAGCTGGGGCCTAAGGGGAGACATCTGGCCTAGTGCAGGGGGGCTACTTTCCTCCCTGCACAAACACACCCTCCCCTCTCTGTGTCCCAGCTCCTACTTACTCCATGGTCTGTGCACAACAATGTATCTTTCTCCAGCAGGAGAATATTGCAAGCCCTATTGGCTCCCTGGCATCAGGTGGCCTGTCTGCCTCTATGCATTCTGGGGTCTGTAGTCCTCCATGGCCCTCTTTTACATTGGGGCCGCGATCGCTACTGCGCATGCGCAATTCTGTAATGGCCGCCGCTGATGCGCGAACTCCTGCGCAGGCTCGACCTGGGGCTGCACGATCTCTCGCACCAATCCTAACATGGCCGCCGGATCCCTAGCCGTCACTGCGCATGCGCGGCTACACCGCATGCGCGACCGCATAGAAGATGGAGGCGCCCTGCGCGGAGGCCCGCCAAAACCCCCGGCAACCCAGTCGCCAACCACACTCCCCCGCAACCTCCCATGCATCAGCAAAGGTAAGGGGAGGGAAAACGGAGGTCCTGGGAGCCAGAGGGGACCTGGCTACATATATACAACTTTAATGCTTATGTAACACACTCCCCCCCCCCCCGCAAATCGCAAATAGGGACCCTGTGGGGAAATCTACGTGCTGATGGGAACCAGGGGTGTATCCTGGAACGTACTCACATAAAACAGCACCTCCACCTGTGCAGGATTCTAAGTGTAGAATAACCCCTAACACAGGACCCACATACAGTAACCACATACACCACAGTATATATAAACAGTTTACTGTATATGCAGAACAACAGAACACAACAATAACATCCACATTAGTGTCACCCTGTAATACTGGGCCTCATAGGCCGTAACCCCACACCATATATCCTAGTGTCCCAAGAGTCCCCCTCCCACCCAAGTGTGAGACAGCGCTGCCCACTAAGTTGAGATAAGGTTGGTGCACTTGGTGTATGATGCAGGTACCTGCCGGGTGTGTCCACTCCCGGATGCTCAGATGATCTGGACAGGAGATCCCTTGATCTAGAAGGGTGATCCCGCATCGTGATCCTCCTCTGTGCTGGTATCTCACGGTAGACAGTTCCACCCCAAGATAGTCTATTATACTGAGTGGAGTCTGATCCCAGACACAATAACCAGGGTTGCGCAGCGTAGCAGCTGTTTCCTTTGATCTCAGCAAATAACTAAAGGGGCAGGGTCCCTACCTAAGGGCCTGTCCATGTAGCAACCACAAACTGGTATGTGAGTTGGGGCCTAGGGGGTTTCTGGCCTAGTGCATGGGGCCACTTGCTCCCTATAGCTACACACCCTCCCCTGTCTGTGTCCCAGTTCCTACTAAACTTGCTGCCTGAGCGCGCCTGTTGCAGGGTACATGCAACCACACACGCGGGTTCTCTTGATAAGTCTTCTTTATTGAGCCTTAAAAATATACAGCACACAAAAACAAAATAGCTTCTCTTCAGCATACAAAAACAAAATAGCTTCTCTTCAGCAGACAAAAACAAAATAACTTCTCTTCAGCATAGAAAACAAGGCAGCTTCTCTTCAGCATGCAGGACACAGACAGTTCATCACACATGTACTTTTAAAAACAGACCTTATAGCAGTAATCTCTTCAGTATTTCAGTCCTGTCTCCTGACCAGCTAGCTTGCATGTGTGTACAGCCTGGGGGTTTTAAAACACCTTGATTATGCAGCTGGGGTCAGATTAATTAAGCAGCCCTTCTCAACTGAAACTTAACCTCGTCACTGCTGCACTGCAAGCCTAAACATAGGTTTGCCACGTATATGGCTGGTGACGTTCATTCACCCTGTCACATTCCTCCCCTGTTAGTGTGTGGCTGGGGCCACGCACGGCTGAAGCCTGACCATCCACCCCTTCTCTAGAAAAGAAGTCAGCATTTGCATTTTCTTTTCCAAGCCTGTGCTGAATCTCAAATGAGAAGGGTTGGAGGGCCATATACCACCTGGTCAATCTAGCATTGGAGTCCTTCATACTATTTAACCACTTCAATGGAGCATGGTCCGTCACCAGAGTAAAATGGACTCCTGCCAGGTAATGCCTCAAAGCCTCAATTGCCCACTTTACTGCAAGGCACTCCTTCTCAATCACTGAGTAGTTTTTTCCCTCAGGAACAATTTCCTACTCAGAAAAAGGATCGGATGTTTCACTTCCTCAAACTATTGTGACAACACTGCCTCTAGCCCTATCTCTGATGCATTGGTTTGCACTACAAAAGGCCTGTTGAAGTCTGGGCTTCTAAGGACGGGACCCTCTGATAGACACCTTTTTATGTCCTCAAAGGCTCTCTGACACTCCCTTGACCCTACCACTTGTGTAGGGGCACACTTTTTTGTGAGGTCCGTTAATGGGGCTGCAACTTCCGAGTAGTTGGGGATGAACCGCCGATAGTACCCTGCTAAACCCAACAGAGAGCGTACCTGCGTTTTTGTTTGGGGGGTCGGAACTTCTTTCAGGGCAAATACCTTGTCGGCTAGTGGCCTTACTTTTCCACCTCCCACTGCATACCCTAAGTATTTGGTTTCCGCCTTACCTAAGGCACATTTCTTAGGGTTGGCTGTGAGCCCTGCCTCTTAGAGATTTGAGGACCGATTTCAGCCTATTTAGATGGGCCCGCCAGTGTTTACTATAAATGACAATGTCATCTAGGTAGGCTGCGGCATAAGCCCTATGGGGTCTCAGCACTTTATCCATGAATCTCTGAAATGTGGCTGTGGCTCCATGCAGTCCAAATGGCATTGTCACAAACTGGTATAAACCCATGGGAGTGGCAAAGGCTGTTTTGCACTTATACTTTTCCTCTAAAGGTATTTGCCAGTATCCTTTTGTTAAGTCCAGCGTGGATATATATTCCGCGTTACCAAGGGCGTCAATTAATTCGTCCACCCTTGGCATCGGATATACGTCAAACTTGGATACCGCATTGACCTTTCTGAGGTCCACACAAAATCTTACCTTCCCATTGGGTTTAGGGACCATAACTAGTGGACTACACCACTCACTGCATGATTCCTCAATCACTCCTAAGTGTAACATTTCTTGTACCTCCTTCTCTACCAGGGCCCTATGACTTTCAGGCAACCTACAAGGATGGGAATGTACTTTTACCCCAGGTGCTGTCTCGATCACATGTGAAATAAAATTAGTTTGCCCTGGCAAATCAGAAAAAACATCATGGAATTGTGTAATTATTTCTAACAAGTCCCCTTTTTGTTCAGAGGACAACTGTCTACCCATTGGGATTTTATCATCACCCACGATGTTCTCCCGTGGGGGCTGAGGACCCAAGTCCGCTTCCTCCTCCAACGGGTGGATGAATAGAGACCGCTGCATCTTTCAGGGTTTCAGCAAGTTCACATGGTAAATTTGTTTACCCTTCCTGGACCCTGGTTGAGCGATCTCGTAATCCACATCACCCGTGCGGCGGAGTACTTCGAATGGGCCCTGTCATTTGGCTAGGAGTTTGCTCTCACAACTGGGTAACAACAACATCACCTGATCTCCTGGGTGAAACACTCTCATACGAGCATTTTGATTGTAATGTCTCTCCTGACTGTCCTGGGCTGATCTAAGATTCTCCCTAGCAAAATGCCCGACCACATCTTGGCGCTTCCTAAGGTCCAATACATATTGCAGGGTATACTTAGAAGGAGACCGCTGTTCCTCCCAGGACTCCTTTAGGAGGTCTAGGATACCCCGGGGTTGGCGGCCAAACAGCAGTTCAAATGGAGAGAATCCCGTGGAGACCTGGGGAACTTCCCGCACTGCAAACAGCCGAAAAGGGAGAAGTTCATCCCAGGCTCTCTTCTCTGAATCTACAAATTTCCTCAGCATCCCTTTTAGAGTTCGGTTAAATCTTTCCACCAATCCGTCTGCCTGTGGATGGTAGACCGATGTCCGAACAGACTTGACCTCTTACTCCGGGGCTCCGCCGTCTGTCCGGGACTGTTAGAACACGGTCTTTTAAGGTAGGTTAAATGACGAGGCGTAACGTGTTGTTCCTTTAAACAGTCTATGCCTGGTTTATTCAGTCCCAGGCACTGAGACTGCCACAGTGCATACAAAAGAAACACAAGCAAAACAAAAGCCTGCTCACCTGAGCAATAACTTAACTAAGGTTTTCCCTGACTCAGGGTCGGAGTGGCTTTTCCACTTCCAACAACAAAAATAAAGAACTTTGCAGTTATAGAAACAAGGAGCAGAATGATTTAACCAGTTTGGGGAGAGGCTTCTCCCCTCTCTGCTTTCAGCAGCCTTCCTGCCTCCAGGCTCTTGGGGAGAGGGGAGAGGAACCAGGAAATCAGTCTTAAATACCTGATTTCCAACTAGCAGGACAGGTGACATAAATCAGGCAGCAGACAAACTCAGGTCTGGATCCCTCATCCCTCAGTTTCGGCACTTGCCAAACTGTGGGATGCAGCAAGAAGAAGGGTATAGATGTGTAGCACTGCCGCAATTTCCAGCTCCCAGTGAAACCGGAAAAATGATGAGGTAAGCTTTCAATTGAACAACAGGTCAGGTTTTATTGCAGGGTGGTGCAGCAAGGGGACAACGGAGCAACACTAACGCACCTACGCGTTTCGTGCACTAAGCACTTTATCAAGGTGACAAACATACACAATACTGCATAATTTATACTCACCTGGACTGTGCCTCGCGCTACCGGGTGTGACGTCATCGTCCCGCGTCGCAACGGGTCGCGGTGACGCTGCGTGCACAGCCATTGGCTCGGCCAGTCAGGTGGTATGCTTGACTTTTTCTGACTGTCTTTTTTTCACTTTTTTTCTAAAACAAACTTTATTAGCAATACATGAACAACACTTAAATAAAAACAAATTAAAATCACATACGAAATAATATACTAGCAGTGGATCAACACAAGTATAACCAGTATAAGCTTGAAACATAAAGGGGCACATATGAATAAGTATAAATTTATAGAGGAATACTCAGAAAAGCCCCATATAGATAGCGTGTTTAGGTATATACTTGAGTGAGTGATGCTTGATAGTTCGTGAAGTGAATATGATCAGAAGTCAGTCTGTACATTGGATACAGTTAATGGGAACAAATATCAAATAAAAGTGTACCACTAGAGATATAATCCATAGAACACTAATGATAATGTTAATAATATATTCCCTGCACAGATGACTATTATGAAATAGAACCTGATCTCTTGTGTGGATAATACAATACCATTCATATACTTGATCATATACCATATATGAATAACATATATCAATAACATATAACATGAGATATAATAAATTGCTTGCATTATAATTACAAAGGCATGAACACGGATTGGGAGAGCATGTAATAATTGAATTAATTTAACGAATAATACTAATTAATATAAAAAAAAATGAAAAATATTACTAAGCTCTATTTGTCCACATAGGAGTGTGTAATTACATATTAATAGTTGTAAATATAAAAAAATGACAATAATAGTGTTTTAATAATATTATACAATTCAACGTAGACAAAACAGGGCAATGTGTTAAATTATAAAAAATGACTTATATCCCAATCAATGTTCATGCCAAGGGGTTCCCTGGTTCTTAGAGTAAAAATCCAGTAGGATTCGCGTCTGTCTAACATCTTAACCCTATCTCCTCCTCTAGGGGAAGCAGGAATATGTTCAATACCTTGAACCGTGCATAGATTGGCATTACCATAAGGACAATTGGAGAAATGTTTTGGTACAGGGTGATTCATATCTTTGTTCCTAATTAGTCGGAGATGTTCTAGGACTCTGGTCTTTAGTTTTCTCGTGGTCCTCCCGACGTATTGACGTCCACAGCCACATTTCAGTAAATATACTATGTGTGTGGAATTACAATTGATGAAACCTGGGACATTATATGTCATTCTCGTAACTGTAGATGTAAATGTTTTACTCTGACACATGGAAACACATGCTTTACATTTAGTACATGTAAACATTCCTTTAGGTAGAGAAGATTTATTCTCGTCTGCTGTGGTGAATAGGCTGGGTGATATCGTGTTGGCTATTGTTTTTGCCCTTTTGAAAATGATGTTTGGGCCTAGCGACACGTATGGTTTCAGCACAGGATCAAGCGACAGTACGCTCCAATGTTTTTTAAAAATAGCTTCAATAGATTGAGCTTGTTTGCTGAATGGTGTTATGAAAGATGGACTGAGATCAATTCTAGATCTTTTCACTGTTGATTGACTAAGTAGACTATTTCTGTCCATCTTCCATACCCCATCGAGCAGTCTGTCTAAGTCTGTTTTTTTATATCCTCTCTGTAAAAAACGAACATATAATTCTTGTGCTTTCACTTTAAACTCTTCATCATTTGAACAATTGCGGCGGGTTCTAATGAATTGACTTTTTGGTATTCCCATGAACGTGGCTTGAGGGTGACAACTACTTGGTCTTAAGAATGTGTTCCGTGAATTTGGCTTACGGTATAATGTAGTTTGAATGGACAGTGCTGTGTCAACATATAAACATAAATCTAAATAATAAATGTGATGATGGTGATAAGAAAAAGTGAAAGAGAGATTAAACTCGTTATCATTAAGTGCAGAAATGAACTCCCGAAGTGTGTTGATGTCTCCTTCCCAAATGAATAGGAGATCATCTATGTAGCGTCTAAAAAATACAATGTGCTCCCTAAATTTGTTCTTATCTCCAAAGACGTGGAACGACTCCCACCACCCCATAAAGAGGTTGGCGTATGAGGGGGCAAAACTCGTGCCCATAGCCGTTCCACGTCTCTGGAGATAATGAACCCCATCAAAAAGAAAAAAATTGTGAGTGAGCAAAAAGTGAATGGCATCTAACAAGAAAGTGACTTGTGCTGGTGCTAGATCAGAGAGATTAAGAAAGTGACGTGCTGCTGTCAAGCCATGTTCATGGGAAATGATGGTATACAATGACGTTACGTCTAGCGTTACCCACACCATGTTATGGTTCCATACAATTTGGTCTAGAGTGGTTAATAAATCACTGCTGTCACGAATGTATGAAGGCAATTGTTGAACAAGGGGCTGTAGGAAATAATCCACGTACCGTGAGACACCATCTCCCAAAGAATCAATACTGGAGACAATTGGTCTCCCAGGAGGGGACACCAATGTCTTATGAATCTTCGGGAGATGGTGAAACACGGGCGTGGTGGGCATGGGGTTAAACAGGTAATCAATGTCATTGTCATTTAATACTTTTAGCATAGAGCCTATGTCTAGTAGATTTTTGAGATCCCTTTGAAATTTAAGGGTGGGATCAGAGGGTAGTGCAGCATAGGAAGTGAGATCTCCAAGTTGGCGCAAGGCCTCCCTGAGATAGTCATCCCCATGCTGCACCACCACCCCTCCTTTGTCGGCTTTTTTAATAACCAACTGTTTATTGGTCTGTAAATCCTTTAATGCCTGTCTTTCATTTATTGATAAATTATCACCTTGTTTGGCACTATGTTTGGTAGTGAATGAGAAACCTTTGTGTAGAAGTCTTAGGTCTCTTTCTACTAGGGACTCAAATGTGGATATAAATTTACCTTTAATAAATGCGGGAAAAAATACTGATTTTCTCCTCAAACCTGTTTTGTAACTCCCTAGAAAATTCTCGGGGGTTAAATTCGGGGTCTTGAAATCCCTGAATCTCGTCCATGTCCTGAACCAGACACTGTTCCCTGAAAGAATTGATGTTAATATCATTACTTACAGTGGGAGAAATACATTCTATATCAGATGTTACACTAATATTCTCATTACCCTGATTATTTTTGTCATGATAGAATTTTTTAAGGGTACATTTCCTAATAAATTTATTCAAATCTATCACAGTGTGGAATAGGTTGAAATCAGTGTCCGGAACATATCCTAAGCCCTTGTTAAGTAGTGATAGTTCGTCGTCTGAAAGGGACAAGTTAGATTACGTTCGGCATCAAGTGTACTCATGGGAAAGAACAACACCTAACAAACGTTTTAAAGATGCGCGTCCCTATCACTCAACACCAGACGGTAAATCCAATCAGTCCAAAAAATCTATTCTTAAGCCAAGAGGTTATTCTAACACTGCATATAGTGGAGACTCAGACACAGCGGACACTGACAATATGGCACACACAGTTTCCTTTGTCACCACACATGAGGAAGATCATTCCCAATCAGATGTGGATGCCCCTAAAGAACAATGCCCCTTCTGGGAGAGAAAGTATAAAGAAAGAGATCCAGAACAAAGACCCCAACAGGGATATTCCTCTGAGTCCTCAAGACCTTCTGAGATGTCAAAAAACCCAAAAGGACGAGGCGGGGGACAAAAACAACAAAATCTAAAAGGAGCTCCAGCGAAGAGAAAGAAAAACTCTTAAATCAGGACTGTGGTGTGATAAATATCTCCAATGTAGTTCTCTCAGACGACGAACTATCACTACTTAACAAGGGCTTAGGATATGTTCCGGACACTGATTTCAACCTATTCCACACTGTGATAGATTTGAATAAATTTATTAGGAAATGTACCCTTAAAAAATTCTATCATGACAAAAATAATCAGGGTAATGAGAATATTAGTGTAACATCTGATATAGAATGTATTTCTCCCACTGTAAGTAATGATATTAACATCAATTCTTTCAGGGAACAGTGTCTGGTTCAGGACATGGACGAGATTCAGGGATTTCAAGACCCCGAATTTAACCCCGAGAATTTTCTAGGGAGTTACAAAACAGGTTTGAGGAGAAAATCAGTATTTTTTCCCGCATTTATTAAAGGTAAATTTATATCCACATTTGAGTCCCTAGTAGAAAGAGACCTAAGACTTCTACACAAAGGTTTCTCATTCACTACCAAACATAGTGCCAAACAAGGTGATAATTTATCAATAAATGAAAGACAGGCATTAAAGGATTTACAGACCAATAAACAGTTGGTTATTAAAAAAGCCGACAAAGGAGGGGCGGTGGTGGTGCAGCATGGGGATGACTATCTCAGGGAGGCCTTGCGCCAACTTGGAGATCTCACTTCCTATGCTGCACTACCCTCTGATCCCACCCTTAAATTTCAAAGGGATCTCAAAAATCTACTAGACATAGGCTCTATGCTAAAAGTATTAAATGACAATGACATTGATTACCTGTTTAACCCCATGCCCACCACGCCCGTGTTTCACCATCTCCCGAAGATTCATAAGACATTGGTGTCCCCTCCTGGGAGACCAATTGTCTCCAGTATTGATTCTTTGGGAGATGGTGTCTCACGGTACGTGGATTATTTCCTACAGCCCCTTGTTCAACAATTGCCTTCATACATTCGTGACAGCAGTGATTTATTAACCACTCTAGACCAAATTGTATGGAACCATAACATGGTGTGGGTAACGCTAGACGTAACGTCATTGTATACCATCATTTCCCATGAACATAGCTTGACAGCAGCACGTCACTTTCTTAATCTCTCTGATCTAGCACCAGCACAAGTCACTTTCTTGTTAGATGCCATTCACTTTTTGCTCACTCACAATTTTTTTCTTTTTGATGGGGTTCATTATCTCCAGAGACGTGGAACGGCTATGGGCACGAGTTTTGCCCCCTCATACGCCAACCTCTTTATGGGGTGGTGGGAGTCGTTCCACGTCTTTGGAGATAAGAACAAATTTAGGGAGCACATTGTATTTTTTAGACGCTACATAGATGATCTCCTATTCATTTGGGAAGGAGACATCAACACACTTCGGGAGTTCATTTCTGCACTTAATGATAACGAGTTTAATCTCTCTTTCACTTTTTCTTATCACCATCATCACATTTATTATTTAGATTTATGTTTATATGTTGACACAGCACTGTCCATTCAAACTACATTATACCGTAAGCCAAATTCACGGAACACATTCTTAAGACCAAGTACAGTAGTTGTCACCCTCAAGCCACGTTCATGGGAATACCAAAAAGTCAATTCATTAGAACCCGCCGCAATTGTTCAAATGATGAAGAGTTTAAAGTGAAAGCACAAGAATTATATGTTCGTTTTTTACAGAGAGGATATAAAAAAACAGACTTAGACAGACTGCTCGATGGGGTATGGAAGATGGACAGAAATAGTCTACTTAGTCAATCAACAGTGAAAAGATCTAGAATTGATCTCAGTCCATCTTTCATAACACCATTCAGCAAACAAGCTCAATCTATTAAAGCTATTTTTAAAAAACATTGGAGCGTACTGTCGCTTGATCCTGTGCTGAAACCATACGTGTCGCTAGGCCCAAACATCATTTTCAAAAGGGCAAAAACAATAGCCAACACGATATCACCCAGCCTATTCACCACAGCAGACGAGAATAAATCTTCTCTACCTAAAGGAATGTTTACATGTACTAAATGTAAAGCATGTGTTTCCATGTGTCAGAGTAAAACATTTACATCTACAGTTACGAGAATGACATATAATGTCCCAGGTTTCATCAATTGTAATTCCACACACATAGTATATTTACTGAAATGTGGCTGTGGACGTCAATACGTCGGGAGGACCACGAGAAAACTAAAGACCAGAGTCCTAGAACATCTCCGACTAATTAGGAACAAAGATATGAATCACCCTGTACCAAAACATTTCTCCAATTGTCCTTATGGTAATGCCAATCTATGCACGGTTCAAGGTATTGAACATATTCCTGCTTCCCCTAGAGGAGGAGATAGGGTTAAGATGTTAGACAGACGCGAATCCTACTGGATTTTTACTCTAAGAACCAGGGAACCCCTTGGCATGAACATTGATTGGGATATAAGTCATTTTTTATAATTTAACACATTGCCCTGTTTTGTCTACGTTGAATTGTATAATATTATTAAAACACTATTATTGTCATTTTTTTATATTTACAACTATTAATATGTAATTACACACTCCTATGTGGACAAATAGAGCTTAGTAATATTTTTCATTTTTTTTTATATTAATTAGTATTATTCGTTAAATTAATTCAATTATTACATGCTCTCCCAATCCGTGTTCATGCCTTTGTAATTATAATGCAAGCAATTTATTATATCTCATGTTATATGTTATTGATATATGTTATTCATATATGGTATATGATCAAGTATATGAATGGTATTGTATTATCCACACAAGAGATCAGGTTCTATTTCATAATAGTCATCTGTGCAGGGAATATATTATTAACATTATCATTAGTGTTCTATGGATTATATCTCTAGTGGTACACTTTTATTTGATATTTGTTCCCATTAACTGTATCCAATGTACAGACTGACTTCTGATCATATTCACTTCACGAACTATCAAGCATCACTCACTCAAGTATATACCTAAACACGCTATCTATATGGGGCTTTTCTGAGTATTCCTCTATAAATTTATACTTATTCATATGTGCCCCTTTATGTTTCAAGCTTATACTGGTTATACTTGTGTTGATCCACTGCTAGTATATTATTTCGTATGTGATTTTAATTTGTTTTTATTTAAGTGTTGTTCATGTATTGCTAATAAAGTTTGTTTTAGAAAAAAAGTGAAAAAAAGACAGTCAGAAAAAGTCAAGCATACCACCTGACTGGCCGAGCCAATGGCTGTGCACGCAGCGTCACCGCGACCCGTTGCGACGCGGGACGATGACGTCACACCCGGTAGCGCGAGGCACAGTCCAGGTGAGTATAAATTATGCAGTATTGTGTACTGTATGTTTGTCACCTTGATAAAGTGCTTAGTGCACGAAACACGTAGGTGCGTTAGTGTTGCTCCGTTGTCCCCTTGCTGCACCACCCTGCAATAAAACCTGACCTGTTGTTCAATTGAAAGCTTACCTCATCATTTTTCCGGTTTCACTGGGAGCTGGAAATTGCGGCAGTGCTACACATCTATACCCTTCTTCTTGCTGCATACTTACCTGGATGAACAGCACGCCCTGGATATCGAGGAGTCCTGCTAGCACCAAGGTAAAGGGCCATAGTGCCCCCACATATATGTATATGGTTACCGGTGCCTGTTATTACGTCCTATTGGTTACTAGGAGGGGCCGTCATGGGGTTTCTTTCTGTGATGGTCAAGTGGACCTCACTAGACTCCTAGCCCTTACCTGACAAATTACCACATCATTCATGGACTTTCTCATGTTATCCAGTATTATTTACATATGTCATGGAGGAATTCTGACCGATTTTGACGCATCACAAACACATTTTTGTTCTATACGCATCTTACAGTGATTGCTCATTGGACTGTATTCCATTATATTGAGGTATGCACTCTGTATAGGTCATTATATTATTGGTTACTGCAATAGTGGTGGTGCAAGCAATTTTCTTTCCCCCATTCTATGTTTAATAGAGGGGGAGTTACACGAGCTTAATGAATTTTTTCAAAAATTAGTTATATGAATAAATATACAATATCACCTTCAGAAATATATATCAACTTAAAGTTTTCTACATTTTTTTCATTTTTTTCATTTCTTTTGTAACTATGGACATGGAAGAAAGTGAACATGCTGATCCTGAAGATCCCACCAATTATATGTCTGGGTATTTTGATAATACACAAAGGCTTAGAAAGGCTAAAAAGGTTTTTGAGAGCCAAACAATTCTGGATGTTGAGGATATAACAGATCTGGAAGATCACTTCCAGAAACTCAGTAAATTGATGACCAATGATACCAGAATATGGTGGGACCTTGTCTCATTGGAAAATTATCTGCTTGTTAAGAGGATTCCAAGAGGCTTAAGAGTCAAAAAATCCCCGACATTTGGGTTTGTAAGCCCACAATTTGAAAATGATTGGAAAAGCATTTTAAATGACTGCTCATTCAAATTGATGGAACTAATTGTGAAACTAAAATCCAAAGAAAAATTGGTTCTTGAAAATGAAATTAAGGACTTACAAACTTACCTGACCAAATTCTGTAGAATGGATGGCTTTAAAGAACTAGATAATAATTTGGAAAAAAGTATTAAAGATCTAGAAAAAAATATTATGGATAAAAAACAACAAAAGTTTGAAAGGGACAAGTTAGATTACGTTCGGCATCAAGTGTACTCATGGGAAAGAACAACACCTAACAAACGTTTTAAAGATGCACGTCCCTATCACTCAACACCAGACGGTAAATCCAATCAGTCCAAAAAATCTATTCTTAAGCCAAGAGGTTATTCTAACACTGCATATAGTGGAGACTCAGACACAGCGGACACTGACAATATGGCACACACAGTTTCCTTTGTCACCACACATGAGGAAGATCATTCCCAATCAGATGTGGATGCCCCTAAAGAACAACGCCCCTTCTGGGAGAGGAAGTATAAAGAAAGAGATCCAGAACAAAGACCCCAACAGGGATATTCCTCTGAGTCCTCAAGACCTTCTGAGATGTCAAAAAACCCAAAAGGACGAGGCGGGGGACAAAAACAACAAAATCTAAAAGGAGCTCCAGCGAAGAGAAAGAAAAACTCTTAAATCAGGACTGTGGTGTGATAAATATCTCCAATGTAGTTCTCTCAGACGACGAACTATCACTACTTAACAAGGGCTTAGGATATGTTCCGGACACTGATTTCAACCTATTCCACACTGTGATAGATTTGAATAAATTTATTAGGAAATGTACCCTTAAAAAATTCTATCATGACAAAAATAATCAGGGTAATGAGAATATTAGTGTAACATCTGATATAGAATGTATTTCTCCCACTGTAAGTAATGATATTAACATCAATTCTTTCAGGGAACAGTGTCTGGTTCAGGACATGGACGAGATTCAGGGATTTCAAGACCCCGAATTTAACCCCGAGAATTTTCTAGGGAGTTACAAAACAGGTTTGAGGAGAAAATCAGTATTTTTTCCCGCATTTATTAAAGGTAAATTTATATCCACATTTGAGTCCCTAGTAGAAAGAGACCTAAGACTTCTACACAAAGGTTTCTCATTCACTACCAAACATAGTGCCAAACAAGGTGATAATTTATCAATAAATGAAAGACAGGCATTAAAGGATTTACAGACCAATAAACAGTTGGTTATTAAAAAAGCCGACAAAGGAGGGGCGGTGGTGGTGCAGCATGGGGATGACTATCTCAGGGAGGCCTTGCGCCAACTTGGAGATCTCACTTCCTATGCTGCACTACCCTCTGATCCCACCCTTAAATTTCAAAGGGATCTCAAAAATCTACTAGACATAGGCTCTATGCTAAAAGTATTAAATGACAATGACATTGATTACCTGTTTAACCCCATGCCCACCACGCCCGTGTTTCACCATCTCCCGAAGATTCATAAGACATTGGTGTCCCCTCCTGGGAGACCAATTGTCTCCAGTATTGATTCTTTGGGAGATGGTGTCTCACGGTACGTGGATTATTTCCTACAGCCCCTTGTTCAACAATTGCCTTCATACATTCGTGACAGCAGTGATTTATTAACCACTCTAGACCAAATTGTATGGAACCATAATATGGTGTGGGTAACGCTAGACGTAACGTCATTGTATACCATCATTTCCCATGAACATGGCTTGACAGCAGCACGTCACTTTCTTAATCTCTCTGATCTAGCACCAGCACAAGTCACTTTCTTGTTAGATGCCATTCACTTTTTGCTCACTCACAATTTTTTTCTTTTTGATGGGGTTCATTATCTCCAGAGACGTGGAACGGCTATGGGCACGAGTTTTGCCCCCTCATACGCCAACCTCTTTATGGGGTGGTGGGAGTCGTTCCACGTCTTTGGAGATAAGAACAAATTTAGGGAGCACATTGTATTTTTTAGACGCTACATAGATGATCTCCTATTCATTTGGGAAGGAGACATCAACACACTTCGGGAGTTCATTTCTGCACTTAATGATAACGAGTTTAATCTCTCTTTCACTTTTTCTTATCACCATCATCACATTTATTATTTAGATTTATGTTTATATGTTGACACAGCACTGTCCATTCAAACTACATTATACCGTAAGCCAAATTCACGGAACACATTCTTAAGACCAAGTAGTTGTCACCCTCAAGCCACGTTCATGGGAATACCAAAAAGTCAATTCATTAGAACCCGCCGCAATTGTTCAAATGATGAAGAGTTTAAAGTGAAAGCACAAGAATTATATGTTCGTTTTTTACAGAGAGGATATAATAAAACAGACTTAGACAGACTGCTCAATGGGGTATGGAAGATGGACAGAAATAGTCTACTTAGTCAATCAACAGTGAAAAGATCTAGAATTGATCTCAGTCCATCTTTCATAACACCATTCAGCAAACAAGCTCAATCTATTAAAGCTATTTTTAAAAAACATTGGAGCGTACTGTCGCTTGATCCTGTGCTGAAACCATACGTGTCGCTAGGCCCAAACATCATTTTCAAAAGGGCAAAAACAATAGCCAACACGATATCACCCAGCCTATTCATCACAGCAGACGAGAATAAATCTTCTCTACCTAAAGGAATGTTTACATGTACTAAATGTAAAGCATGTGTTTCCATGTGTCAGAGTAAAACATTTACATCTACAGTTACGAGAATGACATATAATGTCCCAGGTTTCATCAATTGTAATTCCACACACATAGTATATTTACTGAAATGTGGCTGTGGACGTCAATACGTCGGGAGGACCACGAGAAAACTAAAGACCAGAGTCCTAGAACATCTCCGACTAATTAGGAACAAAGATATGAATCACCCTGTACCAAAACATTTCTCCAATTGTCCTTATGGTAATGCCAATCTATGCACGGTTCAAGGTATTGAACATATTCCTGCTTCCCCTAGAGGAGGAGATAGGGTTAAGATGTTAGACAGACGCGAATCCTACTGGATTTTTACTCTAAGAACCAGGGAACCCCTTGGCATGAACATTGATTGGGATATAAGTAATTTTTTATAATTTAACACATTGCCCTGTTTTGTCTACGTTGAATTGTATAATATTATTAAAACACTATTATTGTCATTTTTTTATATTTACAACTATTAATATGTAATTACACACTCCTATGTGGACAAATAGAGCTTAGTAATATTTTTCATTTTTTTTGATATTAATTAGTATTATTCGTTAAATTAATTCAATTATTACATGCTCTCCCAATCCGTGTTCATGCCTTTGTAATTATAATGCAAGCAATTTATTATATCTCATGTTATATGTTATTGATATATGTTATTCATATATGGTATATGATCAAGTATACTGTATGAATGGTATTGTATTATCCACACAAGAGATCAGGTTCTATTTCATAATAGTCATCTGTGCAGGGAATATATTATTAACATTATCATTAGTGTTCTATGGATTATATCTCTAGTGGTACACTTTTATTTGATATTTGTTCCCATTAACTGTATCCAATGTACAGACTGACTTCTGATCATATTCACTTCACGAACTATCAAGCATCACTCACTCAAGTATATACCTAAACACGCTATCTATATGGGGCTTTTCTGAGTATTCCTCTATAAATTTATACTTATTCATATGTGCCCCTTTATGTTTCAAGCTTATACTGGTTATACTTGTGTTGATCCACTGCTAGTATATTATTTCGTATGTGATTTTAATTTGTTTTTATTTAAGTGTTGTTCATGTATTGCTAATAAAGTTTGTTTTAGAAAAAAAGTGAAAAAAAGACAGTCAGAAAAAGTCAAGCATACCACCTGACTGGCCGAGCCAATGGCTGTGCACGCAGCGTCACCGCGACCCGTTGCGACGCGGGACGATGACGTCACACCCGGTAGCGCGAGGCACAGTCCAGGTGAGTATAAATTATGCAGTATTGTGTATGTTTGTCACCTTGATAAAGTGCTTAGTGCACGAAACGCGTAGGTGCGTTAGTGTTGCTCCGTTGTCCCCTTGCTGCACCACCCTGCAATAAAACCTGACCTGTTGTTCAATTGAAAGCTTACCTCATCATTTTTCCGGTTTCACTGGGAGCTGGAAATTGCGGCAGTGCTACACATCTATACCCTTCTTCTTGCTGCATACTTACCTGGATGAACAGCACGCCCTGGATATCGAGGAGTCCTGCTAGCACCAAGGTAAAGGGCCATAGTGCCCCCACATATATGTATATGGTTACCGGTGCCTGTTATTACGTCCTATTGGTTACTAGGAGGGGCCGTCATGGGGTTTCTTTCTGTGATGGTCAAGTGGACCTCACTAGACTCCTAGCCCTTACCTGACAAATTACCACATCATTCATGGACTTTCTCATGTTATCCAGTATTATTTACATACACTGGCGACACACTTTATTCGAGCTTGGCTAGTCCCACGAATTCGGGTATACCCGGGTGTATTGAGGTTTGTGACTGTTTTCTGCCCGAGTGCATTGAGTTATTTTCCAAGCAGGGATTGAAGCATTTTATTCCCGCTGGCTGCAATACTGCACAGTATATATATATATACTGCATTACAATTCATGAATTTATGCCATCTGGTAGACACGCGAAGCATTGCAGCCTATTAAATCCTAATCATTATCATTTAACAGATCAGCCGCCCGTCAGCCAGGCATGAACCCAGGCTGGGAAAGCAAACGCAACGGGGCTTGTCAGAGGTGAGGAGTGGCGCATTCCAGGTATCTGCCAGGTACATACCGGGTATTTACTCGAATAAAGTGTGTCGGTGCAGTATGTCATGGAGGAATTCTGACCGATTTTGACGCATCACAAACACATTTTTGTTCCAAACTGTGGGATGGAGTGCATTTATAATGAGGCTGCACTTTCCAGCCTAAACAAGATAGAAACTGTTCAGTATCCTGGGAGCCCTATATATGGCATTTATTACCATCCCCTGGTTTCTGTCACATAATTTTTAGACATCCTGCATCAGTTTAGCCATAAAATTTGTACCTTGGTCTGTCAATCAACCTGAGGAAGTCCAACCCGTGAGAACAGCTCCTTCAACTTGTTGGCTACTTGCTTCGCCGTTGCTGTTCTCAGGGGGAACGCCTCAGGACATCTTGTTGCATAGTCAACTATTACAAGAATAAACCTGTGTCCTTTCGCAGAAGGTTCTAGAGGTCCTACCAAGTCTACCCCAATCCTCTCAAAGAGAACTGACACCCAGGGTAGAGGAACCAAAGAGGCTGGTTTTTGTCCCTTCGGACTAGTTAGCTGGCACTCCAGACATGCCGCACATAACTTAGCAATATCACTATGCATCCCTTGCCAATAGAATCGGGACGAAATACGGTCCAATGTTTTATCCCTGCCAAGGTGACCACCCCAAGGGACAGTATGGGCTAGACTGAACACAGATTTAACAAACGCCTTGGGAACCAATATCTGTCTGGTGACCTCCCCGGTTTGTGTCTGCCTATTCACCCTATACAGGATATCATTTGATAATTCAAAATGGGGAAATACTATCACCCCCTGTGCATTCAATATCTGCTCATCAATTTTTACCACCTTATCATACTTTCTAGCAAGGACTAGGTCTTCCCTTTGCCTCTGGCGAAAATCAGGGAGGTATAGGTCTGGTAAATCTCCAGGGCCCATATCCCCCTCCCTCTGCCCATCCCCAGCCATCACTTCTGGCTACTAGAATGGTCACCTTGAGACCCAGATTTCTGCAACCAGTCCTGTTTGTCAGAGCGTCTTTGCTTCCGAGTCTTTGGAACCCAGTGTCTACTGGGAAAAAGGTCTGCCGAGAAGGGGAACAGTTTGTCAGGGTTCTCCTGAGCCATAGAATAAGGCTCCTCGTGAGAGACTGGAGCCATTAGGTCCAAAAACAAAGGCCGGTCCCAGCCGAGCACAACAGGGGCAGGGAGCCAAGGAGCGACTCCTACTTCGAGGTAGGCCTCCTGACATTTTATGGATTTTGGCCTTCGGATACCATTTTACATTGCCGTGTATACATTCTATACTCCATGGAGAGTCAAAAGAACACACGTTATTATCTGTTATTTATTTGATTACCACATGTATTACTACTGTGAAGCGCTATGTACATTTATGGCGCTATATAAATAAAGACATACAATACAATACGTTAGGCGGTAACAGTTCCTGGAAGACCAGAGTTTTCCCAGAGCCCGAATCTGCAAGGGCCTGGACGTTTTTTCCCCCAACCTGGGCTGGAAGTAGCCAGGGCTTGTAATTTTCTCCAGTGAAGGCCGAGGCATCGGTCCTGCTGAAGGAACAATCCATCTGTGGACAGTCCACATGCCGGTGGCCTTGTTCTCCGCAGGCAGAACATGGAGAGGGATCCCTCGCAGGAGGGGGGCGTGGATAGCGCTCCGCTGGACCAGATACTGGAGACCAGGCATCTGGTGGGTCCTGTGGGCGACGTCCTCACAAGTTCCTCTCATTTGGCGACAAGCCGACATCAGGAAGGGGATGAGGGTCTCGGCGGTGCCCGGCGTTTTGTCTTCTTCCTTGTTGGAAGGACTGCTCCTTTCATTGCACTTGGCGGTTGCGCATGGAGGGGCCATAGTTTCCCCGTTGTTCCAATCTCCCTCTTTGGGTCTCCGCAAGTGCTGGTGAAGTTGGATCCATCGGGTCCAGGGCACTCGCCTGATCTTCGGCCCCAAGGAAGTTCTCAACGAGTCGGACCGCCAAAGCTAGGGTTTCAGCAGCATGGCGTTTTACCCACGAGCGTGCGGAAGGGGGTATTATCTGTAGGAATTGTTCCAACACCACTTGCTCAAGAATTGCCTCCTTAGTGCGCTCCTTGGGTTGTATCCAGCGAGTACACAAGTCCAATAACCGCTGAGCGAGGACCCGGGGTCTCATCTTAGCGGTGTACTTCAGGTTCCGGAACTGCTGCCGGTAACTCTCTGGGGTCAGACCTAAACAATCCAGTTTGGCGGCTTTCACTTGTTGGTAGTCCATTGCCTGGTCTGCTGGGAGGTCCTGATATGAGGCCTGGGCTTCTCCTATGAGGAGCAGGGCCAAAGCAGTTGCCCAGCGATTTGCAGCCCAACCCTGAGCTTCGGCAACCCTTTCAAATGTCAGTAAAAAAGCCTCTGGATCCTTGTTCGGAGCCATTTTCCTCAGGAGGACCGTGGGTTTGTTCGCAAGTTCTGGACTGGCAGACCCCTGGAATTGGGTCAGCAGCTTGGCCATCCGCTCATCCTGTGCTTCCTGCTGCTGGGTTAGGAGCTGGGTTTGCTGCTGCAATAGTAATTTGGCCTGCTCCTGCATTAACAGTCCCTGCTGTTTGGTCTGCTCCTGCATGAACAGTCCCTGCTGTCTGGTCTACTCGCACAGAAACTCTTTTAAAAATTCTTAAATTTTTCTCATTTGTGTGTGTGTGTGGCCCTTCAAATGCAGGGGCCTCTCAAAATCCCACTTCTGACACCATATGTTGCAGGGTACATGCAACCACACATGCGGGTTCTCTTGATAAGGCTTCTTTATTGAGCCTTAAAAATATACAGCACACATTAACAAAATAGCTTCTCTTCAGCATACAAAAACAAAATAGCTTCTTTTCCGCAGACAAAAACAAAATAGCTTCTCTTCAGCATAGAAAACAAGGCAGCTTCTCTTCAGGATGCAGGACACAGACAGTTCATCACACATGTACTTTTAAAACAGACTTTATAGCAGTAATCTCTTCAGTATTTCAATCCTGTCTCCTGACCAGCTAGTTTGCATGTGTGTACAGCCTGGGGGTTTTAAAACACCTTGATTATGCAGCTGGGGTCTGACTAATTAAGCAGCCCTTCTCAACTGAAACTTAACCTCATCACTGCTGCACTGCAAGCCTAAACATAGGTTTGCCAGGTATATGGCTGGTGACGTTCATTCACCCTGCCACAGCGCTAAATGTATCTCCTTGCAGGAGATCTGGCTCTTCCATTGACTTCCAGGCATCACCTGGTCTCCAGTCCCTGGGCGTGCTGGGAGTTGCAGTTTCCCATGGACCTCTTTTCTATTGGGGCCGCATGTGCGATCTTTACTGCGCATGCGCAACAATATAATAGTCGCCGCTGTTAACTGCCCATGTGCAACCTCCGAGAGTCCCTGCACTACGGCGCAACAAATCAGCCACTTCTCAATACCTGAAATGGGCGCCGCGACGCATCTGCGCATGCGCGTGCACCGCCAAGGTGGCTGAGCCCACCAGAGAGACCAGCTGGGAGCCCCCGGCGACGCACTCACCTCTGCAATTCCCTGCACATGGAGCGGGGGTCCCCACTCGCTATGCAAAGTTAAGGGGGGTAAAAACGGAGATCCGTTGTGAGCCAGAAGGGACCTGGCTACACTTAGAAAGCAGAAAGATGAGATTATTCTTAAAATAAATAATTTTTTCTTTAAACAGCAAGTGCAGTCATATATTTGTCAATAGAAAAAGTCACAATACAATTATAAGAACTTTATACATTTGAAAAAAAATTAATGTTTAACAATATTCTCAAAAATTAAGTTTATTTTAAAAAACGGTGTTACTCTGAGGCTGTTAAATCCAGAAGAACAAGCACTGTATTCTGTGCACCCCCAAAAAAAGATAAGTAATACAGTGGCGGCCACCTTTATCCTAGTGCGGCCGTAGCGGCGCAACTCTTATAACTGCGGGCAGATGCAGTATGTTTTTTTTTTTCAGGAAAATGTTGCGGTATTTTAGCGTTCGTAATATTAGCATTTTATTAGCGCTGTCTGCAATACTGCAATACCGTCTAAAAACTCAGGGGGGCGTTCGCGAGCTGTTGTCTTCAAAGTCTAATACTTTAGCAGTTCAACCTACAGTACGTCAGTACACAGTCTGCGTGTGCGCGCGCAGTAATTGTAAATTTGCATATTTATACATTCATGTGCAGTGCTGTATGTCTCATTTGAACATTGTTGAAATGCATAGGCGTGTACTGTAACAGTATCACATTTTGGCATACACTGGCGACACACTTTATTCGAGCAAGGCTAGTCCCACGAATTCGGGTATACCCGGGTGTATTGAGGTTTGTGACTGTTTTCTGCCCGAGTGCATTGGGTTATTTTCAGGCATGTTATTCCCGCTGGCTGCAATACTGCACAGTATATATATATATACTGCATTACAATTCATGAATTTATGCCATCTGGTAGACACGCGAAGCATTGCAGCCTATTAAATCCTAATCATTATCATTTAACAGATCAGCCGCCCGTCAGCCAGGCATGAACCCAGGCTGGGAAGGCAAACGCAACGGGGCTTGTCAGAGGTGAGGAGCGGCGCATTCCAGGTATCTGCCAGGTACATACTGGGTATTTGCTCGAATAAAGTGTGTCGGTGCAGTATACTGCTGCGGCCGAATTTATTCGAGCATTTGCCCGTTCTCGGCCGCAGCAGTTACCTGGCGCGCGCCGGAGGGTGCCGGGCGCGCGCCGAAGCAGCGGAGGAGAGGCCCGCCGATCGCGGCTTCCCCCTCTCCTCTCCGGGTCCGCCGGGTCCCCCGGAACCCCCTGCCGCCGTCCCCCACATCGCGGGACACCAGGGCTCCCTCGGGGAGCCCTGGATGCACGTGCAGGGGGCGCAGGCACCCGATGACGCGTGACCGCGCATCGGTGACGCGCGGCACGCCGAGGGGCTGCCACTTGCAAGCCGGGAAATCTCCCGGCTTGCGGAACTGGCCACACTTCAATAAAGTGTGTCGCCAGTGTACAGCGCTCTCCCCTCGCTCGCCCCCGCACACACACAGGCTAATTGACTGCACTGCAGTATTTCAACTTCTTATCTTATCTACAGTACAGTACACCTCTCCCACACCATTCCTTTGAATGTGTGTCTTTCTGGTTTCAATCACATTCTTGCTTGATAGCTGATGATTACAGCGCATGCGCCTATAACTTCACCACTGCTTGCTTGCGAAATTCAAGAGTGAGTGACCAAAAAAAAATGTTCTTGTCATTTTTTATTTCTATTTTCTCCACAAGCCTGCCTAAACCATCTTGATATTACGATATTCAATCTGTGCTGTAGCTTTGGACTGCGACACTGTGCGTTTGACTGCACATGGTTGATTTGTGTGTTTATTCTGTATTTGGGGGTGTGGGGATCAAATTATTATGATGACCTGTCTGTTGAAAACATGTCATGTCTTTCAACTACAGTACAGCTAATCCTTCATACAGCTGTACTCTGTACCCCCTCCCCCATGCACACACACACACAAGGCTCGCTCAAGGATTTGAATCTCTTATCGACACCTTTCCAGAACCATTCCGTTTCTAAAGCTTGTCATTGTGCTTTTAATCGTCCGTCCCTAGCCGAGCATCACCTCTCTGCACCTGCGTGTAATCCTCTACAAAACCATTCATTAATTTTCCTATTGTTGGCTTTGAGTCACCTCTTTGTAATCCTCTTTGGGAAGGGAGCTAGCTGATGATTACTGCACATGACTCACCCATCCACCCCCCCAACCCTTTGAGGCTTTGTTTACGGTAACGCTTGTGATAATCCCTTCTCGAATTTGATATGTAAATCTGATTTGCACAGCACTGTGAAATTGAGAGTTAAAAAAAACATAATCTGATTTATGTTTTTGATGCAGTAAGTTACCACTTTTTGTCATTCTTTCTTTTTCTTTGGTGTAGGGGGTGGGGGGTCAATGATTATGATTAGCATGAATGTAAAGAAATATTTATTTTATTTTATCAGGAACAAAAAATACAAATATACAAATAATCATGAATAATACAAAATGCAGTCTTTATTCAGTTCTTCTGTCAGTTGAAAATTGAGGGCCGGTGGATAATCATGAATAATGCACATTGATAATAATATTAATTAATAATAAATTATATATAATAATATATATATAATAATATAAATGTTTTCGTCTTTATCTTCTTCCTCATTCTGTGTACAGTAGTTAATTGAGAGAGGGGAGGTTTTGTGTAAATCATGACTGCAGTTAAGATACACTTAACTGTACAAACAGTTCACAAACTTTACACATGATACCCCCTCCCCCTCTCCCCCAGTCCATCCTTTTTTTTCTGAAAAGACAAGAAAACAAAAAATTAGTGCAGTTATGTGCATACTGTATTATGGCATTGTGTGCTGTATAGTACTGTCAAACTAGTCTATACTGGAACTACTGTATACTGTGACTACTGTTAAATACTTTGTAACTAGATGGCTAGTGCTGCTCTCTCACGAAAGAAAAAAATTGTGCAGTTAGGTGCAAATTATGGCATTGTGCACTGTGTAGCTGCTCCATATTGGACTACAGTATGCAGTTAGTACTGTCAAACTAGTCTATACTGGAATTACTGTATCCCAGGACATACTTGAAAATGAGAGGTAACTCTCAATATATTACTTCCTGGTAAAATTTTTTATAAATAAATACTGTGACTACTGTTAAATACTTTGTAACCAGATGGCTAGTGCTGCTCTCTCAGGAAAGAAAAAATCTGTGCCATACTTTCCTGTATCATACAGTACTGTACTTGGTGTGCCTGTACTTACCATACTACAGTACAGTACTATACCATACTACCTTCCTGATTCTTGTCCATAACGCGCAATCACAATGGGCAACACATTCGCAATATGGTCAATATATTTATTGCATCGTTCCACGGTGAGCACATCGTTCCAAAAACTCATTATGCCTTGCGCCAACTCATCCTTTTTGGAGGGTTTCACGACTTTTCGGATATGGTCCTTCAGCTGATGCCAGACCATTTCGATAGGATTGAAGTCTGTCATTGGAGGGAAAAAAAAAGGACAATTAGTTAAAGAGATACAGTACACAGTAAAAACAGTGGGAAAAAATGAGACACGGTTACCGCACTTACTCCGCTGGCGTCTTCACCCAGTTGATACCGTGCTCAAGAATATGCGCTGTTGACACGGTGTGCTTCGGATCGTTGTCCTGGTAGAAACGGTGACCATCTGGGAACTCACGTGTGATGTATTCCACAATCTCAGGCACAATTTGCTCTTGGAAAAAAGCTTTATTCATGATTCCTATAACAAGAAAAGAAAAGTGCTCAAAAAACTGCACACTAGTACAGTGCAGTGCATAAGGCAAAAGCGTGTGACTTATTTTACCTTCATAGATGATGATGCATCTTAGTCCACGCCTAGAGATGGCACCCCACACATGCATCTTCACTGGGTGTTTTGGACGCGGCTTCAGAGATATGCGACCTTTTTTGTGGAATGCAAAGGTGGCAAATCTCTCAAGCGATACAGTAGACTCGTCAGTGAACATTAGATACTTTTAATCTTTTCTGATCAATCTATTTGGTCACCACCGATACTTTTGTCAGTGAACATGCAATCCTGGAAGTTTCTCCACTGTCGATCCATGCCTGGGTCTGGACCACTCTCTTGATTTTGTTAACGTCCCTTATCATAGGGTACTCTCTGTAATGACAAGGAATAAATAATTTTAGAGGTACAGTACAGTTTCTTAAACAACACTTTAACCTCCTGTACTGTCCAGTACTAACCTCACACGTCCATATTTCCATCCAATTCTGCGTCACATCTTCTTTATGCTGGTCTCGGATACAGTGAGATTGTGATTTTGCTGCAGAGAGTATTTGACCCTTAATGCACTCTTCTCATCATTCTCTTCACTTATTTTGTCGACCAGAAAAGTTGTCTACCTACAATGTACAGAAAAACAACAATTCGGTAAGTTACAGTGCAGTAGGCCACAAGCACAGCACATCATTTGCAGTAAAAATAGTATACAATAAATATACCAAAATAACTATAAAATTAGAGAGATCTACACAATATATTGTTCTATTAATATGCAGCAATATAAACAATATATATACTGTTGTTATATAAATATACCGAAATAACTATAAAATTAGAGAGATCTACACAATATATTGTTCTATTAATAAAGATTGAGTGAGGGGTATAAGCCCCCAATCAGGTCTCAGCTGTCCCAAGCATGAGGGTTGATAGCAGCCTTAATGTTTGTAATCCATGTGCTGTAGAGCATACATAAGTGCTGGGGAGACTCTATCAGACAATCTGGACAAGGTATAATAGTACCAATGATGCTGAAGGGTTACTCAAAGCTCTATATATACCATAGAGGTATTTAGCAAATCCCCAGCAGAAAACAAGGGTACATACCTTACATGCCAGTGTCAGTCTCCCTTCGCAGCACAGCTCTGTATCAGCTGGATGCGTGCATCACGCTGGGTGTAATGAAGAAGGAGGGAGGTCCCGGAGGTCCAATGACGGTGCACTGCTCAACAAACAACGGGGGCTGCAGCCAGTTGAATTAAAAAAGGTTTATTAAGTGGTCAAGGTGAAGTACATGGTGACTTTATGGTGACTTTGACGCGTTTCAGGACATAACGTCCCTTTATCAAAAAGTACATTCGCGTCTGCCTGCTACTCCATTACATAGTGCAAACTCCGCCCCCAACGATGACGTCACTGAGCTCGAAAACTCGCGAGACTCAGTCTGAGAGAGCCATCCATTGGCTAGCATTACCACCAATTGGATGCCCTGTCGCTGACTCACTGTGTTTGAGCCGTGGGGGCAAGAGATGCATACATAAAGGCAACAAGCAGTGATATAACAAAACACACAGTGATAGGTTAAAAACAAGGATATTCTGAATGATATATTCAAACTTAAAAACACGAATTTAAAACCAATATACAAATGGTGGTACTGGATATTGTATCAAGGAAATGGCAGATGATGGACATGGAAAACATAATATAATATGCAAATAGATAAACGGACAGAACAGCATAATATGTATATATTGTATAACCATTGTGCAGAGTGTAATTCGATGAACAGACTAAATAGTCTAATATGGTGTATGTAAATGCATCACATATTTTAAGTTACATAGATATGAACATATGTATCATAGTTAATTATTATGGTTGACTAATCAAGCCTCCCATAAAAACGTATAACACGAAGAGAGAACAGGGAACATGTCCTGCGAATTAATATTATTAGGTATAATTAGTCACTATTATTAAAGGTAATACATGGATGTCCAATTGGGTGTTGAAAGATACTCTTAATACATCCATGTATGAATAATTATCAAACACTAATAATATATAAATTCCTAGTTACAATTTAACATGTCACGAAACTATCATTAAATAATCAAAATCTAGTCCATAAATCACTGGAATAATGAGTGATCAAATGAACACATATCTAGGAGAATTACATTCTATTTAAATGTTATAATGTGATGTTCATATATCCATGTTGATTTTGTAGGGAAATATATAGTAGGGAAATCCATATGTTTTATCGCAAAAAATGTTTGAGTTCCCAATCTAGATTCATGCCCCTGGGTGACATGGCCCCAAGGGCATAAATCCAGAACATCTCTCGTTGGTTCAAGAGAGATTCTCTGTCTCCTCCTCGAACGTTCGGGTATATGTGTTCAATTGCACTAAAACTGAAATTATCTATGGAACCATATTGACATGTCAGAAAGTGGCGTGCTACAGGATATTTATCATCTTTTTTCAAAATGGTTCTCACATGTTCTGTGATTCTCTCTTTAAGTGGGCGAATCGTCCTGCCTACATAAGAGCTGCCACATATGCATCTAAGTGTGTACACTACAAACTTGGTATTACACGTCATGAAAGATGATAAATTATGTTTTTTCTTTGTGTATATATTTTGGACGTGTTTCACAGGGGTAGCATATTTGCACATTTTACAATAGCCACATTTGAAGAAGCCTTTCATTTTAGACTCATTTTTCCTTCGTTCAGGATCAAACAGACTGGGGGAAACTTTGTTGCCAATAGTTTGGGCTTTTCTAAAGACCATCTTTGGTCGATCTTGAATGTATCTTTCTAGGTCTTTATCTATTCTTAATACATCCCAGTGTTTTGTCAGTATTGCTCTGATATGTTGTGCCTGTCTGGAGAAGGTAGTAATGAATAAGGGTACATCTTCGGTGGTACTAGTGTCTTTGAATGTTTTGTTTCGTTTGTTTGATTTCTTTTGTTCTTTTGTTTCTCAACACTTCTCAAACAAAAGAAATCAAACAAACGAAACAAAACATTCAAAGATCGGCCAGGACAGAATTGGACGATCTCAAGACTGAGCTAGATACTGCAAATGCTACTATTTCCGCCATGGATGAAAAGCAGAGCCAATCTGATAAAATGGTGGCTACGCTAAAGCGGAAGTATGAGGAGGCACTGAAGCAGATGACAGTCTTCCAGCAAGAGGTTCACACTCTTCGCATAGAGCTGAATGCCTCACAACAGGAGGTCAACAGCTTCCGCACAGACCTGGAAGTTTCCAGAAAGGAACTACACAGTCTCACTGACGAGCTGGACATTTCTAAAGAAACGATTGTCAATCTTAATACAGATCTCCAAGTCTCCCAGAAGGAGCTTCAGACCCTCAACCTAGAGAAGGAAGTCTCACGCCAGGAGACTGTCATTCTCAAAGCAGATGTGCGTAAATGGAAGGAGGACTGCAAAGAGGCCCTGAATAGTACAGAGACTGAAAAAGGAGACAATTTAAGATTACAAAGAAAAAACTTAAAACTCAAAGAAGAAAATTTTAATTTGACAAACGACATCAAGGAAAAAAATGAAAAGCTGCACGAGCTTAAAGAAATAAATAGACTTTTGGAAGGTGAGAAGTTTGAAGCAGAGCACCGACTGCAGAACCAACTGCAAGGTCTGCGTATGCACCTCGAGAAGGCCGAGGAGAAGCAGCGAACTCTGCAGTAAGACAATCTGGAGGCTGTTAAAGAAATTCAGGTGCTGCAGGAACGTCTGATGACCCAGTATGTCCCCGCAAAGCAGCATGAGAAACTGAAGGCTACCCGGAGCGTCACCAAAGCAACACTAAGGCCAAGCTTAGAACCCAGGTGACGCGGCACAAAAGGGAGCACAAGAAGGTCCAGAAACTGAAACAAGTAACTGTGGCCCAAGCAAAGAAGTTCATAGTGCTTCACAATGCAATAAAAATGTGGAAGCAAGCTCAGAGAAAGCAAAGCATGCAGATAAATTCCCTGAGAAGAGACTTGCAAGACGCACTCAAAATACAGGGATCTCTCACGGATGAGATGAAAGTTCTACAAGGACAAGTATTGACCCTGACTAAGCGTCAGTATCCCACTGCCACAAAAACCCATGAAGACAAGGGTACAGTGAGAGCTGGGAATACCGCTCGTCTGAAAGACAAGTTTGCAAAATGTGAACCACCTAAATAAGCACTAGCAAAACCTTCAGCCACCCAACAGGCAATAAAAGAAGGTACACGTGCTGAATCAAAACCAGAAGAATCCTTAGCTGATGAAGCTGAAAAGATGGGACATTCTCTGGAGGTGGGTGTGGAGTTGCATCTTAACCCCAAAGAGGCTGAACTAGCAACCCCATTGAGTGGGAAAAGGGCAGAGAGACAGCTTCAAGAGCGGAAAATTCAAAGGGCTGTTTTTAAACGCTCTGCAACTGCTGCCATACAGTATGCCTACAATAAGATGAGCACCCGACGCGAGGGAAATCTCATGACCACGCACGTAGCAAAAAGACTATATTTAGAAAAAGTCCTCATTGAGCAACTGAGAAGTGCTGATCTCAAGCACACTTCGGGAGGAGACACGAATAAACTGGAGAAAGGGCTCCAATCCCAGCAGGACTGAGGGTTCTCTTCCTCCATCCACTCTCATTCAAGTCACAGAGATATCTAGAATGAGAGTGGAAAGATGGGCTTTGGCCGTGGCAAGCCCGAGCTTCCCACAAACAGGGGAGGTATGTAACAGGGGAGTTATCCCTGTTCAGGTAATGTGCCTCTAATCCAGCAGTGTGGTGGTTAACTGCTTGTAGTCAATTAACAAACACCACCTGCCTGATTAGATTGCTTAGAAAAGCTTGTCTTTTGAGACAGGAAGAGAGACTCCTTAGCTCACACCTGAGCTCAACTTGGAGACAGAGCAGGGATTGTCCTTGACTCTCACAACTTGTCTTGAGCCCTGCCAGAAGAAACAGCAGAGCTGCTTTCAAGACACAGGGGAAACTTCTAAACCTGAATGCTGACAAAACCTGTGGAAAGGTAGCAACGCAGGAACAGAGAAGATTTTCCCTCCAAACCACAAGGAACAGATAAGACTTTCATTTATGAGACTTTATATATCTGCTTATTTTCATGCTATATGTTTGGGGCTGGGAGACATGCTTATCTAAAGGGAGTGTGGACTGCATACAGTAGTATTTCACTAGAAATACTCCCAAGTGAATGGAAGCTTTGTTTACCCCTTGTTTAGATGGTTTCCAGATGTTAAGGAAACAAGCGCAATAAAAAGCCTTATTTAATTTCACTATAACCAGACTCCCTTGCATACCTCTGTGAGCGTCCGCCTACAGGTTTTAAAACACGTAAGCCTTATAATGTCAAGAAGAAATACGGTGATGTACACTCAACACAAAACAAATGGCAGCCAACCCATCGAACCCGCAGACCACTTCCTCCAATACGCTTCGACGACTCTGCCGCCGCTCTCCCGGAAATCTACAGCCCATCTTCTCCACTAATCGTCCACGACGCTGCCGCCGCCATCCCGGAAACCCACAGGCTATCTTCGCCACTGCTCTTCGACGACGCTGCCGTTGGTGCCCCTGAAATCCACGGGTCACTTTCTCCATTAAGCTTAGATGACTCTGCCGCTTCTCCTCGCCCGGAAATCCACAGGTCACTTTCTCCATCCCTCTTCAACGACACTGCCGCTTCTCCTCTCCCGGAAATCCACAGGTCACCTCATCCATCCTTCTTCGCGACTCTGCCGCTTCTCTCCATGTAACCCGCATCTCATCCTCCGTTGCACCCATCCACCCAGATGTCCACAGCACGCCATGCACAAGAACCAGCTCGTTAGACCGCATGCTGAATGGGTTAAGTGTGGATATCCCCGGGAACTCTATTGTGCTGGCAAAGATAGATCTGCTTCTGGAGACCATGCTAAATATGGATCAACGGATGCAGAAGATAGAGACTGACATAGCGGGGATACATCATTTGCTCGGTTTTCATGCCCCTGTATTACCGACGCCGGAGCAGGAGGGTGGCATGCATGTGATGAATGGGACCTTCGACCACCTTCCATCACCAAGTGCACCCACTCCACCAGAAGATTTTGTGTACATGTATGCCATTAAGGAGGAGGAGGAGGAGGATAACATGACAACTCCGTCAAGACCACGCCAGGAGACAACACGGCGACCAAGACAGGAGGAAAGCTTCCTCCCAGACAACCTACCCTTGCCCGCCGCCACAAGCACACTTGCTCACAGAAGCACACCCGCTCCCAGAACCCAACCGACATACACTTGCATCGATACGGTGCCCGACATCATCCTGCGCGAGCTGCCACCGGCACTCAGGGAGAAGTATAGGGTGATGAGTGCTGGTTTACCCCACAAGTATGCCATGTTAATTTTTAAGCACCACGTGTCCTACTTGGTGTACTGCGAGTGGGTCTACAAAGTGAACTATGAAGGAAATCGCGAAAATAGGGCGCTTCCTGAAAATTTAAGAAAGACTATTGTGGAGGAATTGTGACGCTATTTTTCAATTACAGATCCTTTAATGAAAAGCATTCGAGACGCCATTAATGGCATTTTGCGCCATACAAGGCATCGGTCCTGGAAGGACAATCTGGTGGGTATCGCATTTGCGTGACTGTTCAACTGTTGTTTATTTTTTGTAAATGTTTTTGTAAATGTTTTGACTTTCTGCATTTTAATAAAGGAGATGTTGCGATTTTTAAATTTCATGAATAAAGAATTTTTTTTAATAACACTGTGACATAGATAATCAGGATGTAAGCTGACACCTGAGAGCCAGCAAGGTAGAAAAGGATCTTGTGACTGGCAGTAGCTGTCTGTCTCAGACCAGAGCACACGGATATATACGCTGCTAGCCAGACGGATACATCAAACTTCTTACTGCAACCAAAGTAAGACTTTTTCATTTGTTTTCCTGATTGCATAAAAGACTCTTACGGTTTGGTTCTGGGTTAGCCAGCCAGCCTGCTAGCTAGGCCTGCTGTGTTAGTCAGTCCTCCCAATGTGGAGCAGGATTTGTTTTGCTTAAAGGGACAGTGTACCCACATGTTATGTTGTGATGGAGAAATAAAGCCATTGAATGTTTTTCATTATCCTGAAACTACACGTGTGGACTGTTCCCTGACCTCGCCTACAGGCCGTCCTGCCACAGGTGGTGTCATAAGTGGGATGTCGGATGGCCCCTGTATCTGAAGGGCCACACAAGAAAAAAAAAATGGAGACAATTTTTTCTCAGTTCCTTGAGCAACAGCTCCAGCTAGCAGAGAAGCAAGCTGAGCGACAAGCCCAGCAAGATGAGCAACAGGCCCGGCGAGAGGAAAAGCTACTCCAATTGCTGGCCAAAGGTCCAGCCCCAGGCAGACCAGAGATTCCAAATAACCCACCGGTGATGCTGCCTAAAATGAAGCCAACCGAAGACCCAGAGGCATTTCTCCTCACTTTTGAAAGGGTAGCCAGGGCCCACGGCTGGACAGTTGATCGCTGGGTAACGACTCTGGCTCCACTCCTCATAGGAGAAGCTCAGGCAGCCTACCAGGCTCTTCCAGCAGACGAGGCCATGGACTATCAGCAACTAAAAGCTGCTATTCTGGATCGCCTAGGCCTCACTCCAGAAACCTACTGACTTTTTCTGCATGACAGGCACGGCAGAGGCGAGTGGGTTCCTGCGTCCGTAGAATCGGGGTTGATCCATGGAAGCAGATGGCACAATGCAGTATCTGGACAACGGCAAGTTCAGATATAGATCATCGAGTGGTGGGCTATGCAAAGTGTGTAACCTTTTATGCATGGCGGCGAGGTACAGGTGTTGAAAGTGGGCGTACTCTAATGTGAGTCATTACCGTATAAATACACCATCCATTTTGTGGATTCACTGCACATTGAATACACATCGACTAAACATCAAATATACATTCTTGTGTTTGTATTTCTTTCTACTCGCAGCAATGCCTGCTAAAAAGATTTCAAAGAAACACATGACGTAAGGATGGAAGAAAGAGGAGGGGAAAGGGAGAGAAGGAGAAAAAAAAACAAAACACATATCCCCTGAGGAAACCCTGGTGTGATTTGCTCCGTATCGGTCTAAAATGAGGAGGAGGGCCTGGAGGGTATTCGGCACTCAATAGTCCACAAAGGTACGTGTGCCTATTTACTGTTTTGTTGGTATTACGGTTATGGTACACTGACAGGTGGAAACCTGCTGATAAAGTAATTACTTTTTTTTTTTTGTCTTTTTCTTTTTCCCCCTCTCAGTCTTTTTCGGTTAATTTATTGTACTAGTTAATTTGTATGCTGTCCCAACAGTGATGTCATTATTGTCTCCCCACTAAACGATGTTATATAACAGGATACAATGCTATGTAACTCAAAAGTAACATCCTCCCCTTGTTATGTTCTGGAGCCCACTCCCCATTGGTCTTACCAAAAAAAGCAAATAAAGAACAAGTTTACAAAAAAAAAAAAGATTTCAAAGGATCTCAGCATGCGAATTAAGGACATGTACACGAGCGGACACCGAATTGCTGCTATCCAACGCTGGTTAGCTACTTCTGGCCTCATTCTGCCAGCAACCACCGTGTGCTATCATGCACACGGAAAAAACAGAGAACGCAAAAGGGCACCAAGGGTAACTAACGCGTAAGTATATTTATACAACTTAAATTTTTTTTTATATTAAATATTTTACTGTAGATCTACAGTACTGTATCTAATATTTTTATTATTTCGGTACATTTATATTACAACAGTATACTGTATATATTTTGTATATTTATATTTATATTACAACAGTACAGTATATATATATTTTATATTTATATTACAACAGTATATATATTTTTTATATTGCTGCATATTAATAGAACAATATATTGTGTACTGTTGATCTACTGTCTCCAATATTTTGGTTATTTCAATTTATATTTATATTATAACAGTACTGCATACAGTATACTGCTCCGACAAAGCTTATTCTAACAAAAGCCGCCGGTTGACCGGGGCTTACTCTGGCTGGCGCTGAGAATAGACAGTGCGCCATCCGCTCCGTGCCCCCCCCCTCCAATCCGCGTGCATTTTTATGCCCCTTCCCGACCCCCTAGCTGCTCCTGCTGTGCCCCTCTGCTTCCCCGCACCCCCGCTTACCTCACTTCAAACCTTCAGGGGAGTCGGGGAAGCCGGGGAAGCCAGGGAAGCCGGGGAAGCCGGGTGCGCACGTGACTGTGACGTCACAGTGACACGCGGATGGGCCGCTTCTCCACGCTGCTAGCACGCATCATGCCGTGCGGCTTTTGTTAGAATTAGCTTTGTCGGAGCAGTATATATTTTATATTGCTGCATATTGATACTGTAGAACTGTGCTCTAATACTGTAATGCTGTGCTTGTGGCCTACTGCACTGTAACTTACCGGATTGTTTTTCTTTACATTGTAGGGAGACAACTCTTCTGGTGGACAAAATAAGTGAGGGGAATGATGAGAAGAGTGCATTAGGGGTCAAATACACTCTGCAGGAAAATCACAATCTCACTGTATCCGAGACCAGCATAAAGAAGATGAGACGCAGCATTGGATGAAAATATGGACGTGTGAGGTTAGTACTGGACAGTACAGGAGGTAAAAGTGTTGTTTAGGAAATTGTACTGTACCGCTAAAATTATTTATTCCTTGTCATTACAGAGCGTACCCCATGATAAGGGACGCAAACAAAATCAAAAGAGTGGTCCAGGCACAGGCATGGATCGACAGTCGGGAAACTTTCCAGGATTGCATCTTCACTGACGAGTCTACTGTGTCGCTGGAGAGATTTGCAAGCTTTGCATTCCACAAAAAAGGCCGCATATCTTTGAAGCTGCGGCCAAAACACCCCGTGAAGCTGCATGTGTGGGGTGCCATCTCTAGGTGTGGACCAGGATGCATTGTCATCTTTGACGGTAAAATATATAAAATATAATGTAGCCTTATGCACTGTACTGTACTAGTGTAGCCTTACTGTATGCACTGTACTGTACTATTGTGCAGTTTTTTGAGCACTTTTCTTTTCTTGTTATAGGAATCATGAATAAAGCTTTCTTCCAAGACAAAATTGTGCCTGAGATAGTGGAATACATCACACGCGAGTTCCTGGATGGTCACCGTTTCTACCAGGATAACGATCCGAAGCACACCACGTCAACAGCGCATATCCTTGTGAAGACGCCAGCGGAGTAAGTGCGGTAACCGTGTCTCATTTTTTCCCCACTGTTTTTACTGTGTACTGTATCTCTTAAACTAATTGTCCTTTTTTTCCAATGACAGATCGCCAGACTTCATTCCGATCGAAATGGTCTGGCATCAGCTGAAGGACCATATCCGGAAAGTGGTGAAACCCTCCAAAAAGGATGAGTTGGCGAAAGGCATAATGAGTTTTTGGAATGATGTACTCACCGTGGAACGCTTCAATAAATATTTAGACCATATTGCGACTGTGTTGCCCATTGTGATTGTGCGTAAAGGGCAAGCATCAGGAAAGTAGTACTGTACTGTAGTATTGTAAGTACAGTATGATACAGGTAAGTATGGCACAGATTTTTTTCTTTCCTAATAATCAGAGTATACAGTAGTTACAGTATAGACTAGTTTGACAGTACTAACGGCATACACAATGCCATAATGCCATAATACAGTATGCACCTACAGTACAGTAACTGCTCCATTTTTTTCTTTCCAGAGAGAGCAGCACCAGCCATCTGGTTACATAGTATTTAACAGTAGTCAGAGTATACAGTAGTTCCAGTATAGACTAGTTTGACAGTACTACAGTAACTGCCTACTAACTGCTCAATGTGGAGTAGCTATACAGTACACAATGCCATAATACAGTATGCACCTAACTGCTCATTTTTTTCTTTCCAGAGAAAGCAGCACCAGCCATCTAGTACTACACATCACACAATGCCATAATACAGTACGCACATAACTGCACTAATTTTTTGTCTTCTTATCTTTTCAGGGAAAAGGGATGGCCTTTGGGGGAAGAGGGGGTGTTGTGTGCATTCTAATCTGTTTGTGCAGTGAAGTGTACAGTACTGTATATAAACAGCAGTAATGATGTACACAAAACCTCTCCTCTCTCAATGAACTACTGTACTGTACACAGAATGAGGAAGAAGATAAAGACGGAAAAAATTATTTTACTATACTTTATATATATATATTATAAATTATTAAATAATATTATTATAAATGAGCATTATTCATGTTTATCCATGTTTTGTAAATGTTTTCTAAATGTTTATCCAATTTCAATCTGCCAGAAGAACTTAATAAAGACTGCATTATGTATTATTCATGATTATTTTTATATTTGTATTTTTTGGTTCCTGATAAAAAAAAAAAATATTTATTTACATTCCTGCTAATCATAATCATTGACAACAACCCACCCCCCCCCCACACCTACAGTACACCAAAGAAAAAGAATGAATGACAAAACAACATGAATCAGTTAATGTTTTTTTTTAACTCTCAATTCTCACAATGCTGTGCAAATCAGATTTACATTTCAAATTCGAGAAGGGACTTTCCAAAGCGTTACCGTAAACAAAGCCTCAAAGGGTTGGGGGGGGGGGGGAGGGGGGGAGTCATGCGCAGTAATCAGCTAGCTCCCATCTCAAAGAGGATTACATGCAGGCGCAGTGAGGTGATTGACGCTCGGCTAGGGACAGATTAAAAACACAATGACTAGCTTCAGAAAATGAATGACTCTGTGGAGGTGTCTGTCAATAAGAGTTTGTGTGTGCGTGGGGGAGGGGGTTGCATGAAGGATTAGCTGTTCAGCAGTTCAAAGAAATTACATAGAGTAGAGTACAGTAATTTCAAAAGGCAGTTCATCATAATAATTTGATCCCTAAACCCCCAAATACAGTACATAAAAAGCACACAAATCAATTATGTGCAGTCAAACGCACAAGGTCGCAGTCAAAAGCTACAGCACAAATTGAATATCGTAATATCAAGATTGTTTTTGCAGGCTTGTGAATAAAATAACAGTTAAAAAATTATAATAACATTTTTTTGGGGGGGCACTCACTCAAGCAAGCAGAGGTGGGTGAAGTTACAGGCGCATGCGCAGTAATCAACTACTGTAGCTCCCATCCAAAAGAGGATTACAGTACACACAGGCGCATAGAGAGGTGATGCTCTGCTAGGGACTGATTAAAAACACAATGGCAAGCGTTTTATATTTATTTTTTTTGTTCCTGGTACAATAAATATTTATTTACATTCCTGCTAATCATAATCATTGACAATGGTTTTTTTAACTCTCAATTCTCACAATGCTGTGCAAATCAGATTTACTTTTCAAATTCGAGAAGGGATTTTCCAAAGCGTTACCGTAAACAAAGCCTCAAACGGTTGGGGGGGGGGGGGGGTTGGGTGAGTCATGCGCAGTAATCAGATAGCTCCCATCTCAAAGAGGATTACACGCAGGCGCAGTGAGGCTTTTTAGCTCAGCTATGGACGGATTAAGAACAGGATTAAGCAAACCTGGTACTTTGGAAACGCTACATCGATGATGTGCTATGCGTCTGGAAGGGCACTAAAGAAGAACTAGAGGCCTTCAAAGAACATCTCAATACAAACAATTATAATATACAATTTACGTTTAGTACTAGTCCACAGTCTATAAACTTCCTAGATCTAACTCTCTACATTGTTAATAATGAGATACACACTAAAACTTATTACAAAGAGGTGAATGCCAACTCCTATGTCTTAGCATCCAGTCACCACCATCCCCAATGGATAAAAAACATTCCAAAAGGACAAGCACTTAGGGTAAAAAGAAACTGTTCACAAGTGGAAGTGTATAAGGAACAAATTGAGGACATGGGCAATAAGTTTAAAGACAGGAAATACAATGGGAAAGTCGTTAAAAATGCTATTGATCAAGCTAACAACATAGAAAGGGCTTCCTTGATCCATCCGGTTAAAAAAGTAGCTGCACATACAAATAAAGTATTTCTCCCTTTCATTACACAATTTAACGGTATGTCCAGGGAGATATCCAAAGTGTTTAATAAACACTGGGGGATCCTACAAAGAGATCCTATTCTACAATCTATATTACCTGACAAACCGCAAATTGTGTATAAAAAAGCTCAAAACTTAAAATCCGAGTTGGCCCCTAGTTGCCCTAAGAAACATCAAGGATTGGGACAAACAATGTGGTTAAAAGAACTTAAAGGTTATTTCCCCTGTAAGAAGTGCATTGGTTATAGTTATGGATCAAAATGTAAAGATTTCAAATCCAATGTCACTGGTAAAAGTTTTGAAATCCGTACATTCATTAATTGCAAATCTAATTTCTGTGTTTACCTTTTAGAATGTCCCTGTAAATTACAATATGTGGGCAGGATGGGGAGACCACTGAAAAGAAGATTTGCCGAACATGTGTACAATATTAAAAATGGTTTGGAAACACACAGTGTTTCCAACCATTTTAAATTGCACCATAATCAATCTCCAGAGGGGCTCACATGTATCGGCATAGATTGCCCCAAGGTGGGTATTAGAGGGGGGGATAGACTACAGAGGGTTTCACAGCAAGAAACCTTCTGGATCTATACTCTCAAGACCCTCTCCCCTAAAGGGTTAAACATCAATTTCGATTTAGCATCATTTCTTTGATGTAATGGTACTATTCATTTTCTCATCCAATGTAATTTTAATTATTGTATATTATGACATGTGATTTTTATACAGTTTTATTGTTTATGCATTATAAGTGATCCGATGATTCCAAAGTGAGCCTGGGTGTCGCCTCAGAGGGGATTAAGCTCATACCCATCTGATGGTAATTATCAGGAAGTTGAATCACCATGTTATTCTTGGTCCAAAGTGGCTCCTGTACACAAGGGGTTAAACTGGGGCTATATATTGCACACGGGATTGACGAGGCTCCACAACCCCTGATGAAGTGACATTCCCCGTCACAAAACGCGTAGGGAGGAGCCTAAGAGGTACTGCCCCACACACTCTAGCTACTAGTCATTGAGAGAAGACGGTGACGTCATCCGAACCGCGCCGGAATCTCGCGAGGTACACGCGGCACCGAGAAGGACATTCAAAGACTGAGTGCAGAGTTTGGGGTGTGCTGGGTCGGGCACTTCTTTAATTTTACACTCACCGTCTTTTGTGAGTATTTTATATATTTTAGGTAGGCGTCAATAAAGTTTTTTTATTACTGCGCAATCCTTTGCCCTCTTTTATCCCCACTGGAGGAAATATGAGGCTGCAGGAATCCTGAAGCTGATCCAGGAGACTATGTTCCTGAAAGGGAGACCTTCCTAACGTCTACGGAAGCGGAGGACACCACGAGGGGTTCGTGTTACACCGAAGGCGACCGGGACCCAGAAGGCTCCAAGTACAGATTCTCTCCCCTGCATGTATCCTATCTACTTCTAGTAAGTAGGCATCTCATTGAGCTTAGAAAATAAGGGCACCATTGGCATTTAAATATACTGCGCAATGTCCTGTTTCTCTGTTTCATGTCACACATCTGCAGGTTGAATATATATCGTGAGGAGGACTGTATGCTCTTTACTCTGTGAACTGTGATTTTGAAACCATCTATCATCAGCTGACCATTCAGGATTGGGACAAATAGTCTGTATTTTATTTGGACTTTAATATCACTTCACTATATTTACACATGCGCCAGGTTTATGTCTATTTTTGTATTTCTATTCTTGTCTTGAGGTTTATTTTGGGATATTCCTCAGTATATTATCAGGCTGCTTTAGTTGTGCACTGCACTGTTTTATTTAATTCATACATGCACTGCATAGTTATATTTTAGGTATAGCGCTTGTCACAGTATATTTTGTATTTCTATGGACGGATTAAGAACACAATGTCAAGCTTCAGAAAATTAATGACTCTGTGGAGGGGGGGGTTGGTTGAGTCATGCGCAGTCATGCGCATCAGCTAGCTCTCATCTCAAAGAGGATTACACTCAGGCGCAGTGAGGCTTTTTAGCTCGGCTATGAGCGACCCTTGTGTGTGTTCGTAGGGGAGGGGGCTACAGGGTACAACTGCATGAAGTTCAAAGATAATGACATACTGTACTTTAATTTCAAAAGGCAGTTCATCATAATAATATGATCCCTACACCCCCAAATACAGTACGTAAAAAGCACACAAATCAACCATGTGCAGTCAAACGCACAGGGTCGCAGTCAAAAGCTACAGAACAGATTGAATATCGTAATACAGTATCAAGATGGTTTTTGCAGGCTTGTGGAGAAAAAAAAATTAGAATAAAAAAAATGTTGTTTTTTTTTTGGTCACTCAATCAAGCAAGCAGTGGTGGGCGAAGTTACAGGCGCATGCGCAGTAATCACCTGCTGTCAAGCAGGAATGTGATTGAAACCAGACACACGTTCAAAGGAGTGGTGTGGGAGAGATGTACTGCATTGCACAGAAGATAAGAATTTGAAATACGATGCAGTGCAGTTAATTATCCTGAGCGAGGGGAGAGCGCTGTATATGCCGAAATGTGACACTGTTACAGTACTGTACATGCCTATGCGTTTCAACAATTTTCAAATTAGACATACTGTACAGTACAGCACTGCAAATGCATGTATACTTTAAATATGCAAATTTACAATTACTGTGCGCGCACATAGACTGTGTACTGACGTAGGTTGAACCGCAAAGGTATTAGACTTCCAAGACAAGAGCTCGCAAACGCCCCCCTGAGTTTTTACACGGCATTGCAGTATTACAGACAGCGAGAATAAAATGCTAATATCACGAGCGCTAAAATAACGCAATTCACTCCGGGCAAAAAAAACGCACCTAACCGGGATTATCTGAGAGCCGCGGATCTAGCCGTTTTAGACTCAGGTCGGCCGCCACTGTAGGGCTTATGCCACAGCCTACCTAGATGACATTGTCATTTATAGTAAACACTGGCGGGCCCATCTAAATAGGCTGAAAGCGGTCCTCAAGTCTCTAAGAGAGGCAGGGCTCACAGCCAACCCTAAGAAATGTGCCTTAGGTAAGGCGGAAACCAAATACTTAGGGTATGCAGTGGGAGGTGGAAAAGTAAGGCCACTAGCCAACAAGGTAGTTGCCCTGAAAGAAGTTCTGACCCCCCAAACAAAAATGCAGGTACGCTCTCTGCTGGGTTTAGCAGGTGTGACAAACGCCCCTCTTTTGTAGCGCTGACGTCTGTCTGGGTTCTTCCCGACACAGTCTTCTAGGGTTAATTATACAACAAACAGGAACATGCAATGTATTATGTTGCTTAACTCAGGCTTCTGCCTGCTTTATTTTCATCCAAGTATGGTACTGCAGCTTTAACAAGTGTAGATTAGAGGTACTCAGATACTTTCATTCAGCAGTTCTCATTTCAGTGTTATAGTATTTCCCACACTGTTATTTCAAGTAAAAAGAAACCAAATTATAAACAAAATCCTATCCCGTTCAGGGATCTAACTACACATTAGAATCAGTCTCTCTAACAGCTGCTGGCCAACTAACCTAGTTCCCCAGCTTAAAACAATGCCCTCTCATTTAGGGTCACTTAGATACAGCACAGTCTTTCAGCAACAGCAGTAAACATTTGTTTTTGTCTTATCTGTTCGTGGTGGGAACTCGGTCCCAAGTGTCCAGGCAAATCCTCTGGTACTGTGATACTTGGAGGGGCCGTCCACCCCGAAACTGGATACCGGGGAGCAGCGATACCCCCTGCCTCCAGGCTCTAAGGAGAGAGAGTGAAATGCAAAACCTCTCTGCTCTAAATACCTGTGCATGTGATTAGAAGAGCAGGTGAGGGAGAACTAGAGCCATTGTAATCTGTGGTCTGGATTTTCCATCCAGCTGCCTGAGTTAATGGGAAGCTGTGGAATTAATCATTTTTAACTATTCCTGCACTTTCTGACCTAAAATGGGGCAGAAAGCTGCCTAACATCTTTGGACTATGTCACATATCCTCCTCCCCAGCTCACACCTACTGGGGTGAGCGGCCATGGACCTCACTGGGGTGAGCGTCCTACCTGAAATACTTGAGCTAACTCCTCAGCACAACATTAAGTATTCACATGACACGAATATGAACTTCATTATATATTTACCAAACGAAAAGGGCATTTTTTTTTCTATATTGTAAGCTACCACTATTTCTTAAATTGTTTTATACTACAGCCTTGTAATCTTAAGGGCCATCAACCCTGTATATTAATTGGTAGTTTAGCTACATTTTCAACACAGAGAACCAATATAACATTGTAATATTGACAAAATGCTTATTCTAGAGGCCTAATATACCTTAACTACAATAGCTTATTTGCATAGTTAAGTGTCCGTGACATAGTCCACACGTGTAATAACAAAAAAAATATCGGTCAATTCCCCAAACACATTTTTTTTTTCTTTTACTTCCAGTCCATTACATTTCCTGACTTTATTTCATAGGCCGCTGCAACCTGCAAATGACTGGACTGTTTCTTTAGCTTCTGACTGAACTCTGGGGCAGGATAGTCTTTGTCTTTATATTGTGGCCCAGGGTGGCGAGATCCGTAAAAATTCAAGGCCAGCGTTGACCTTCGTCGCTTTTGCTTTGCAACCTTTGAACCTTTATGGTACTTCTTACTGCCATGTATTTTCTCACGACCATCACTCTCAGAGATTTGGGATTTCCCCTCTGGGGCAATTATATGGTACTTAGAAGATGAAGCACTGATTACCTGGAGCACCTTCACCTTGATGGGGCTCTCACTAACTCCGGCTGTACCCTGTGGCATTTTACCTATGCAGCCGGCAGGCATGTAGTCTTGGGCCTCTCTTTCCTGAGGCCTACATTTATTCAGGCGGAAGTACCGCTGGATAACCAGTGACGCATTTCTCAGGGTTTGATAGCGAATCCTGTTCTGTGTCATCCTAGTCAGAGACTGGATTTTTATAGTTGCTCCTTTCATAATGAGGAACCTGTTTCGTACCATGCGGGCACGGTAGAATGATTGAAGAACACAGGCTGCTTTATTCCGGCGATTAAACTGACAAATTTTCATCCCTCTGTAGGCAGCCTGTAGGATGATAGTTGCGGCGCGTTTACGCCGATAATTTTCTCTTTCCCTTCTTCCTTGGATAAGAGCTTTGCAGTGCTTCTGAATTATTCTAATGCTTTTCTCCTTTTTCAAATTGTTAAGTTCCTCCACGAGAGAATTCTGTTTTGTGCATACATGTCGCAATTCTGTTCTCAGAGCGTCCATTTCTTCCTGGTGCTGGCTCTGAGTGTGTATCAATGCATTCTGTAGTGCTTCCTGCACTTCTAATTTTTCCTGAGTCAACTGTTTCTTTACTTTTTCTGCTTGGACAGTCAAATCTGAATTTTCCAATTTCAGACTCTCATTTTCTTGCTTTACAGTCTCTAACTCACTTAGGGCAACCTCATGGGTTTGCTTCAACATTCCCAGCTCTGTGTTCAGACCGTGGCCCTCCAGGCGTGAGTTTTGCACCTCTGTACTGAGTGCGTGAACCTCTTGTAGAGCTTTCCCGTATTTCTGTTTTATTATAGTAATTACGGTGTTGGCCTTTTCCAGACTAGTCGTCACCTCTTCCAGCTCACTCCGTAAGAGAGACTCTGTTTTCTTCAAAGCTTCGTGCTCTTGTAAAGCTGGGAGTATACACCTCTGTAACTCTGCGTTTGCTTCTTGCACCTTCTTATAACATTCTCGCTCCTTCCCCAAATCCTGCCACAGGACTTCATAATCATGGCGGGCAGCTTGGAGTGCAGAAACCAAAGACTCTTTATCCTGGTTCAAGGATTCAGCTTCCCTTTGCTCCTCCTTTTCCTTTGCCACTGTTCCCGTGACAATTCTGCCGGTCCCTCCGGTCTGCAGCACATCTCGGCGCCTTTCTGACGCATGTCCTGACAGCGCAGGTTCAAGTGGCTCGGTCACTTCCCCTGTGACTTGAGGAACAGTTTTCTTTTTCTTCTTCTTTCTTTTTGCTTTATTAGCTCCAGAGATATCAGTGGTACTGGCCACACAATCACTGGTAGCTTCCACATCTTGCTTGCACTCACAGGGCGTTGCTTGCTTTTGCAGCTGTTTGTCTTTGAAAATTTTGGGGCACACATCTTCCATGTGACCTACTTCACGACAGACCCAGCATACTAAATTCATCTGTAGATACGGCTCTCTTCCAGGGGCCACATACGAATCGTCGTCGTCATCATCATCATCATCATCGTATGGCCTGAAGGGACACTGTTTTGCATGATTATGTACATTACAAAACAAACATTTCACGTCGGCCATTTTAGAAACCAGGCAGGGACAATTTGCTAGCTGCAATTTCACTCACTTCAGCAACTTACATACAGCACTTGCTAGCTGCAAATTTATTCACTTCAGCAAAAGGCATTAGCTTTACAAACAGCACTTGCTAGATGCAAATTTTTTTTTTTTTTGTTCAGCAAAACATTTTGGTTTTCTGTTTGGGTTCAGGGTGCTATTGCATCCACACTTCGCACATTCTCTGTGTATGCTAGAAGCACAACTGATATACACAGTGGGACAGACTTCACTCATAACATCTGTACTTTATCTTCGGCTGGGCGGCCATTTTAAACCCCCGCATTTATTTGCAAACCCACAGACTTTTTAGTGTCGACCCGCATTCTCCACCATATGTGACAAACGCCCCCTCTTTTGTAGCGCTGACGTCTGTCTGGGTTCTTCCCGACACAGTCTTCTAGGGTTAATTATACAATAAACAGGAACATGCAATGTATTACGTTGCTTAACTCAGGCTTCTGCCTGCTTTATTTTCATCCAAGTAAGGTACTGCAGCTTTAACAAGTGTAGATTAGAGGTACTCAGATACTTTCATTCAGCAGTTCTCATTTCAGTGTTATAGTATTTCCCACACTGTTATTTCAAGTAAAAAGAAACCAAATTATAAACAAAATCCTATCCCTTTCAGGGATCTAACTACACATTAGAATCAGTCTCTCTAACAGCTGCTGGCCACCTAACCTGGTTCCCCAGCTTAAAACAATGCCCTCTCATTTAGGGTCACTTAGATACAGCACAGTCTTTCAGCAACAGCGGTAAACATTTGTTTTTGTCTTATCTGTTCGTGGTGGGAACTCGGTTCCAAGTGTCCAGGCAAATCCTCTGGTACTGTGAAACTTGGAGGGGCCGTCCACCCCAAAACTGGATACCGGGGAGCAGCGATACCCCCAGCCTCCAGGCTCTAAGGAGAGAGAGTGAAATGCAAAACCTCTCTGCTCTAAATACCTGTGCATGTGATTAGAAGAGCAGGTGAGGGAGAACTAGAGCCATTGTAATCTGTGGTCTGGATTTTCCATCCAGCTGCCTGAGTTAATGGGAAGCTGTGGAACGGATCATTTTTAACTATTCCTGCACTTTCTGACCTAAAATGGGGCAGAAAGCTGCCTAACATCTTTGGACTATGTCACACAGGGTACACAATTAACTCTTTTAATCGTTAAACAAAACCATTATCCAACAAAGTTAACATTTGACAAAATAGTAGTACCAAAAAAAAACCACTATAAAAAAGCAAGCCTCACATTGATCTAAAGTTCAGCATACAACACCAAAAATTACATCTATCTAATTAAAAATTACATTACACACATTTAAGAATAGCAGCATATCAAAATACATTAAAATAGTGCAAAACAAACATTTCCAACCAAATCATTTCTTACCCTGTATGTATATATCGATAGAGACATACATACATACTGCACCGACACACTTTATTCGAGCAAATACCCGGTATGTACCTGGCAGATACCTGGAATGCGCCGCTCCTCACCTCTGACAAGCCCCGTTGCATTTGCCTTCCCAGCCTGGGTTCATGCCTGGCTGACGGGCGGCTGATCTGTTAAATGATAATGATTAGGATTTAATAGGCTGCAATGCTTCGCGTGTCTACCAGATGGCATAAATTCATGAATTGTAATGCAGTTTATATATATACACTGTGCAGTATTGCAGCCAGCGGGAATAAAATGCTTCAATCCCTGCTTGGAAAATAACTCAATGCACTCGGGCAGAAAACAGTCACAAACCTCAATACACCCGGGTATACCCGAATTCGTGGGACTAGCCAAGCTCGAATAAAGTGTGTCGCCAGTGTACAGTGGCAAGAAATGATAATGGAAAAAAAATAGTATCACATATAATAAATTACAATCACATGGGTGGCGTCATTGCCTTTAAATGACGTCATCAAAATTATTTTTCCCCCCCAAAATCACATGGTTTTCACGGCCCTATCAGGGCCGTGGGAACCATATGACGATAATGTGACGTCATAGCCCTATAAAAGCCTATGTCGTCTTATTTTGAAGGCAGACGCCGAGGAGGACGGACCTCCGGAAGAAAAAAGAGGACCGGGGCGTGGCAGCAGATGGTAAGAAGACCCCCAGAAGACCCCAGAAGAACAAGAAAGAAGACGGAAGAACACAGATCAAGATCCCATTGACGCTTTGGATTATTAAAAAAAATCTTGGTTTATTTATTTATGGTTTTTTATTTTATGGGTTCCTGTTGCTGTGCGTGGATTGGTTCGAGAGTTTGGTGTTCAACGGGAGTAGGAGAGTGGGGCAGCTAATGGTAAGTTAACAAAATATTTTTTTTTTTTTTAACTTTAACTGTTTTTTGTAATTTATTATATGTGATACTATTTTTTTCCATTATCATTTCTTGCCACTGTATGTATGTATGTATGTATGTATGTATGTATGTATGTATGTATGTATGTATGTATGTATGTCTCTATCGATATATACATACAGGGTAAGAAATGATTTGGTTGGAAATGCTTGTTTTGCACTATTTAAATGTATTTTGATATGCTGCTATTTTTAAATGTGTGTAATGTAATTATTAATTAGATAAATGTAATTTTTGGTGTTGTATGCTGTACTTTAGGTCAGGGTGAGGCTTGCTTTTTTATAGTGGTTTTTTTTGGTACTACTATTTTGTCAGATGTTAACTTTGTTGGATAATGGGTTTGTTTAACGATTAAAAGAGTTAATTGTGTAATTGATTTGGCTGATATTTTAATTGTTTTGGGATTTGATTAATTAATGGTAATTTATTTCGGTTGCTTTGCTTTGTTTAAATAGTATACTTGTTTGGATTTCATTGTATTTTCTTTTGAATATTTTATTGTTAACATTGATTGGCATGGTGCACAGATTTTATGCATCATGTACTGTATACAATGTAAATTCAATGTTTTGATTGGCATTTGATGCTTTTGATTGGCAGATGATAATGATTTTATTAGGAAATAGGATTTTGTTTTACTGTGGCTGATAGGGAGAAGTGGTATTTTTATCTCTGCATATTTTTGTTAACCCTTAAACATTTCTTTGTATATTGGTTCATCATGTGTATATATATATAAATACTACTCGCTCCGGGCGTGTAAATTTATATGATTGTCGAACACTGTATATATATATATATATATATATATATATATATATATATATATATATTGTGACATAGTCCAAAGATGTTAGGCAGCTTTCTGCCCCATTTTAGGTCAGAAAGTGCAGGAATAGTTAAAAATGATCCATTCCACAGCTTCACATTAACTCAGGCAGCTGGATGGAAAATCCAGACCACAGTTTACAATGGCTCTAGTTCTCCCTCACCTGCTCTTCTAATCACATGCACAGGTATTTAGAGCAGAGAGGTTTTGCATTTCACTCTCTCTCCTTAGAGCCTGGAGGCTGGGGGTATCGCTGCTCCCCTGTTTCCAGTTTCGGGGTGGACGGCCCCTCCAAGTATCACAGTACCAGTGGATTTGCCTGGACACTTGGGACCGAGTTCCCACCACGAACAGATAAGACAAAACAAATGGTTATTGCTGTTGCTAAAAGACTGTGCTCTATCTAGTGACCCTAAATGAGAGGGCATTGTTTTAAGCTGGGGAACCAGGTTAGTTGGCCAGCAGCTGTTAGAGAGACTGATTCTGATGTGTAGTTAGATCCCTGAAAGGGATAAGATTTTGTTTATATGATTTTGGTTTTATTTCTTAAAAATAACAGTATGGGAAATACTGTAACACTGAAATGTGTGAACTGCTCAATGAAAGTATCTGAGTACCTCTAATCTACACTTGTTAAAGCTGCAGTACCTTACTTGGATGAAAATAAAGCAGGCAGAAGCCTGAGTTAAGCAGCATAATACTTTCCATGATCCTGTTTTTTTGTATAAATAACCCTAGAAGACTGTGTCGGGAAGAACCCAGACAGACGTCAGCGCTACAAAAGAGGGGCGTTTGTCACAATATATATACATACAGTGTTCGACAATCATATAAATTTACACGCCCGGGGCGAGTGGATTTAACCTCCGGGCGAGTAAATATTGGCCCAAGCAGCGCACGTGTTTTTTTAAATTTCCCTGCTCGCGCTGAAAAAATAAAAAACTACCCCTACCTGACAGCTGATTGGCGCCCGCCTCTGCCTCCGCCCTGCTGCCTCCCGAACTCACACCCGCGGCCCCCTCTGCCTCCATCCTGCTGCCTTCCGAACTCACACCCGCGGCCCCCTCTGCCTCCATCCTGCTGCTTCCCGAACTCACACCCGTGGCCCCCTCTGCCTTCATCCTGCTGCCTCCCGAACTCACACCCCTCTGCCTCCATCCTGCTGCCTCTAGCTGTTCTGGTGCTCCCCTGTCCCCTCAGGTCCCCGCTTCCCCCTGTGTCAGACCGCGGGGCGGGAGATGGGAGCCGGGATGTCACCCAAGGTCCCTGCTTCCCCCCCGGTCCTGCGAGCGGGAGATGGGTGCGGGGGGTGGAGGGGGGGGGGGGGGTGTGGATGGGGGGGAGAGTGTGGTGGTGATGGTGCATGTGCTGGTCGCGGCTTTTCCTCTCCCCCTGTGTGTGTAGTGAGAGAGAGAGAGTATGTGTGTGTGTGTGTGTGTGTGTGTGTGTGTGTGTGTGTGTGTATATATATGGGAGAATGTGTGGGTGTGTATATATGGGAGAATGTGTGGGTGTGGGTGTATATATGGGAGAATGTGTGGGTGTGTGGGTGTATATATGGGAGAATGTGTGTGTGCGTGTGTGTGTGTGTTTATGTGGGAGAATGTGTGTGTGTGTGTGTGTGTGTGTGTGTGTGTGTGTGTGTGTGTGTGTGTATATGGGAGAGTGAGTGTGTGTGTGTGTGTGTGTGTGTGTGTGTGTGTATGTGTATGGGAGTATGTGTGTGACACCAGAGGTACCCCCCCAATCAGTCACAACCCCCCAGTCAGTCACCCCTGCCCCAGTCAGTCAGTCAGTCACCCCTGCCCCAGTCAGTCAGTCACCCCTGCCCCAGTCAGTCAGTCAGTCACCCCTGCCCCAGTCAGTCAGTCAGTCACCCCTGCCCCAGTCAGTCAGTCACCCCTGCCCCAGTCAGTCAGTCACCCCTGCCCTGGTCAGTCAGTCAGTCACCCCTGCCTCAGTCAGTCAGTCACCCCTGCCCCAGTCAGTCAGTCACCCCTGCCCCAGTCAGTCAGTCACCCCTGCCCCAGTCAGTCAGTCAGTCACCCCTGCCCCAGTCAGTCAGTCAGTCAGTCACCCCTGCCCCAGTCAGTCAGTCAGTCACCCCTGCCCCAGTCAGTCAGTCACCCCTGCCCCAGTCAGTCAGTCAGTCACCCCTGCACCAGTCAGTCAGTCACCCCTGCCCCAGTCAGTCAGTCACCCCTGCCCCAGTCAGTCAGTCACCCCTGCCCCAGTCAGTCAGTCACCCCCGCCCTCTCTCCCCCCTCTCTGTCTCTCCCCCCTCTCTGTCTCTCCCCCCTCTCTGTCTCCCCCCTCTCTCTGTCTCCCCCTCTCTCTCTCCCCCCTTTCTCTCTCCCCCTCTCTTTCTCTCCCCCCCTCTCTCCCCCCACTCTCTCTCTCCCCCACTCTCTGTCTGTCTCTCTCTCTCTCTCACTCTAACCCCAACTCTCTGTCTCTCTTTCTCTCCCCCACTCTCTCCCCTACTCTCTCTCTCTCTCCCACTCTCTGTCTCTCTCTCTCTCCCCCACTCTCTGTCTCTCTCTCTCTCCCCCACTCTGTGTCTCTCTCTCTCTCCCCCACTCTCTGTCTCTCTCTCTCTCCCCCACTCGCTGTCTCACTCTCTCTCTCTCCCCCACTCTCTGTCTCTCTCTCTCTCCCCCACTCTCTGTATCTCTCTCTCTGTCACGCCTGTATGCCCGCAGACCTGGCAAGACCCCAATACTGAGGTGGGAAAGGTATTACCACACACCCACAGCAGTGGGGGCAAGCCCGGAGTGTGGTATGGCGTTGCTGGGCCTGTTGGAAGATTGTTAGTAATACTTGCAACGTCTTTGGTGGTATAGCGTAAGGATAGTGGTGTCCGTGCGCCAGAGTCCAGGGATCCAGAGAGTAGAGTAGTCAAGTTCGTAAGCCAAGTCCAGGGGTTACAGAGGTCAGCAAGGTCGAGTTCGTAAGCAGGGTTCAAGGACAACAGAGAGCAGGGTAGTCCAGGACTAGCAGGGGTCAAACCAGGGAAATCAAAAGATAAGCAGGAGCAGGAACAGGCTGGAACACAGAGAGAGCAAAGCATAGGACTGCACACACAGGGATAACAGAAGCTATGCAGAGCAATGATAGAAAGGACAGACAGGGGTTATAAAGGAGGGAACACCAATAGAAGAGAGAGGTGGAGCAGAGGGTGAAGTGGGAGACAGCAGAGATAGGTTAGGAGGAGAAGAGGAGGAGACAGGGGAACCAGTCAGAGAGATCGTTTGCAGGGCATGGGAGGAGGAGTTAGGAGACTGAACAGCCCTAGAAAAGGAGCGTGAGGGCGCGCGCACAGGCTGCGTCACAAGACGCGCGGAGCGCCGCGGGAACACCTGCGGAGGGGAATGGAGGAACGGAGGGGACAGCCACTGGAGGTGAGGGAATGGGAGCCGATACTGAAGGGGCCTGAGAGCGGGGAACGTCGATGCAGGGGCTCGGGGACCGCGTGGGTGCGCGAGACTTGGTGGGCGCGCGCCGTGTTAAAGGAATGGCGTCAGAGGCTGCTGGAGAGGGACAGGAGCGGGTAAGAGAAGGGAAGGGACAGAGAGTGTGACATCAGGGATACAAGAAGGGGAAGGAATCCCCTGAACCGTCACACTCTCTCTCCCCCACTCTCTGTCTCTCTCTCTCTCTCTCTCCCCCCCTCTCTCTGTCTCTCTCTCTCTCTCCCCCACTCTCTGTCTCTCTCTCTCTCTCTCCCCCCACTCTCTGTCTCTCTCTCTCTCTCCCCCCCCCACTCTCTGTCTCTCTCTCTCCTCCCCACTCTCTGTCTCTTTCTCCCTCCCCCACACTCTCCCCTCTCTGTATCTGGATATCTTATTTACCCTATATATCTGCCCTATACTACACCGAAATAACCTATACTGCTTTCTTCCAGATCTGACTCAAGCTTCACACGGGAAACATTGGAACCCCCCTGTGACAGAAACCAGGGGTTGGTAATAAACTCCATATACAGGGCTCCCAGGATACTGAACAGTTTCTGTCCTGTCTAAGCTGAACAGGGCAGCCTCGTGGTACAGGCACTCCATTCCACAGTTTGTCTGCTGCCTGTTTTCTGTCACCTGTCATGCTGATTAGAGTTCAGGTATATAAGACCTGTTTCCTGTTTCCTCTGGGCCCCGCCCAAGAGCCTGGAAGGCTGCTGAACTGCAGAGGGGTGAGAAAGCCTCTTTCCCAAATCGCTTCATTCATTCTGTTAGTTTGTCTAAAGACTGCAAAGGTACTTATTTTGTTGGTGGAAGTGGACAAGCCACTTCCAACTCTGAGTCAGGGACATCTAAGTTTAAGTTATCGCTCAGACGAGCAGCTTTTTGTTTGGCTTTGTTTTCTGTTTAAACTGTGGCAGTCTCAGTGCCTGGGACTGAATAAACCAGGCATAGCCTGTTTAAAGGAACAGTACGTGACGTCTCATCATTTAACCTACCCTAAAAGACCGTGTTCTAACAGTCCCGGACAGACGGCGGAGCCCCGGAGTAAGCCGTTTGTCACATATGGTGGAGAATGCGGGCAGAACACTGAAAGGTCTGGGGGTTAAAGAACTTTAAAAAAAAAAAAAAAAAAAAAAAAAAAAAGAAGGTTTTTTTTTCTCTCTCTCCAAACAAGATGGAAGACGTGGTGAGTGCGCTGGTACGCAATGTCGCTGTCCAGAAAGACGCGAATGAAGCCCAGCAACAGGCGAGTGAAACCCAGCGACAGCTGTTAATAGCCCAGCAAGAGACTAATGCAAACCAGCAAGAGACAAACCGCCTGCTGAGAGAGGAGCAAAAGCGGTTCGCTCAGGGCTTACAGCAGGAACTCGAGATCCTGAGGGGGACTATCAGTAACCTTCCACTGGCAGAGGCAGCCCCAGTTCCGAAAATGACCAGGGCAAGCCACTACCTTCAGAAGATGGGACCCTCGGATGATGTGGAAGCCTATCTTCTCACGTTTGAACGCACGGCACAGAGAGAGGGATGGCCAGAAGCTGAGTGGGCTGGTCTAATCGCACCCTTCCTAAGCGGCGAACCCCAGAAGGCTTACTTTGATCTAGAGCCAGCCGAAGCTAACGTCTATGCAAAATTGAAGTTCGAGATCCTCGCCCGCCTCGGCGTAACCACGGCTGTTCGTGCCCAAAGGTTTCACGCATGGTCCTTCACGATGGATAAAGCCACCCGAAGCCAGATGTATGACCTCATCCACCTCGCCCGGAAGTGGCTACAACCCGAGATCAACTCAGCAAGCCACATCGTGGAACGGTTGGTCATGGACCAGTTCTTGAGGAAACTTCCCTCTGCCTTACGCCGTTGGGTCAGTCGGAGTGACCCCCACAATGCGGATGAGCTTGTGGCCCTTGTAGAAAGGTACAGTGCAGCAGAAGAGCACCCGCAACCCACAGTCGTGGAGCAACCCCACTATCCGAGGTTCCAGGACTCTTCCAGAGACGGTAAAAGGGTACCGGGGTTAAGGGGCGCTGAAGAGCGGCGACCACCTTCACGCCGCTCCAGCAACAGTGGTTCGCACACTAAGGGCAATAGCCAACATGGGGAGCCGGGAAAAGGCTCTAAGTGGGACACAGACTATGTACCTAAATGTGTAAATTGTCATGAGAGGGGCCACACAGCAAAAATCTGCCCACTAAATGATGAGCCCATGCAATGCAACAGCGTGGAACCTTATTCGCTGTTGTCCCAAAGTATGGGCCCTAGCCAAGAGGACCCCTTGAATAACCATCTGTGGGCATTTGTAAAGGTTAATGGTAAGAGGGTTCGGGCACTTCTTGACTCTGGGAGTATGGTCACACTAGTGTCCGAATACCTATTGCCCATTAAGAAGAAACAGGTAAACAGTTCACAAAGAGTGGCAATTTGTTGTATACATGGGGATAATCATGAATATTCCACTGTTGATGTTTTTTTTGAAACAGAATTTGGTTCTTTAGATTTCAAGGTGGGTGTTGTACCCAAACTGGCACATGATGTGTTAATAGGGACCGACTTTCCCCATTTTCTAAAAATGTGGTCCCCAGCTCAGAATAGCGCCCAGAGTTCAATAGCAGACCATAACGAAGTGTTAGAAGAAACAAATCCTTTCCCTTTTTCAGAAATGGAGGTTGACGAGGGCCCAAATAAGAAGGGGGAAAAGGAGGAGTGCTGTGAAATTCCCTTCCCCATCACTACTTTGGTAGGGAATACCCCAAATCAAGATGTTGATCAGGCACTTACCACCCCAGTACAGGATAAGACCCTCGCTGACCTAGAGGTCAGTCCTGGGAGTTTTAAGAAGGCCCAGTGGGAGGACCCCACATTAGCGGTAGCAAGGGGAAATATACGGGACCAGAATAGTACTCATGGCCAACCAGATAGGTCACTTGCTTACCCCTACTTCGAGGTAGAGAACGACCTAGTATATCGGGTTGATAAAAGAAAATCAGTTACAACTAAACAATTGTTGGTACCACGGACATTCCGTAACGTAGTATTACACCTCGCACATAGTCATCCATTGGGGGGACACCTAGGGGTGGAAAAGACAAAAGAAAAGGTTCTCCGAAGCTTTTATTGGCCTGGGGTTCTGGCAGAAATTACAAACTATTGTTCCTCATGCCCAGAATGTCAGATCACCGCCCCGTTCAAAGCATACCGCAGCCCATTGGTACCCCTTCCCATAATAGAGGTACCATTTGACCGGATTGCTATGGATCTAGTAGGACCCCTAATAAAGTCTGCTAGGGGACATCAGCATATATTGGTAATATTAGATTATGCTACCCGATATCCGGAGGCAGTTCCCCTACGTAGCACCTCTGCTAAAAACATAGCAAAAGAGTTAGTACTTCTGTTTTCCCGGGTCGGAATTCCTAAAGAGATCTTATCTGACCAGGGAACACCATTTATGTCCCAAGTAACAAAAGAGCTATGTAAACTCCTAAAAATCAAGCATCTCAGAACCTCAGTCTATCATCCACAAACAGATGGTTTAGTGGAAAGGTTCAATAAAACCTTAAAGAGCATGTTACGCCGGGCGGTCGATAAGGATGGGAAAAACTGGGACTGTTTGTTACCATACCTGTTATTTGCCATTAGGGAAGTTCCCCAGTCATCCACAGGCTTCTCCCCGTTTGAACTATTGTATGGCCGACATCCAAGGGGCTTACTGGATATAGCCAAAGAAACTTGGGAACACGAGGTTACCCCTTACAGAAGTGTAATAGAGCATGTTGCCCAAATGCAGGACCGCATTGCTGCAGTCCTACCCATAGTGAGGGAACACATGGAGAAAGCTCAAGAAGCACAAAGGAATACGTATAATAAGGGTGCTAGGGTCAGAAATTTTTTTCCAGGTGATAGGGTACTAGTTCTGGTTCCCACCGTGGAGAGTAAATTCCTTGCTAAATGGCATGGGCCATATGAGGTCTTGGAAAGAGTGGGAGAAGTAAATTATAGGGTAAGGCAGCCAGGTAGGAGGAAACCTGAGCAAATTTACCATATAAACCTACTCAAGCCCTGGAAAGATAGAGAGGTCTTGTTAACCCTAGTACCCCCAGGTCCGTCAGAGAATCAAGAAACTGACCCAGAGGTTAGCATAGCTGAAACCCTGTCCGTGCATCAGAAACGAGAGGTCCAGAGTTTAGTGAGAAGGAACAAAGAAATCTTCTCTACACAGCCAGGTAAAACTAACGTAATTAAACATGACATAGTCTCTGAACCGGGGGTCCGAGTTAACCTTAAACCGTACCGAATCCCAGAGGCCAAGAGAGAGGCTATAAGTTTAGAGGTTAAAAAAATGCTAAAACTAGGCGTAATTGAGGAATCCCAAAGTGGGTGGAACAGCCCTATAGTTTTAGTCCCAAAGCCAGACGGTACAACAAGGTTTTGTAATGACTACCGGAAACTAAACGCGGTGTCAAAATTTGATACTTATCCTATGCCCAGGGTGGATGAACTTGTAGAGAGACTGGGCAAAGCCCGATATCTCACAACCCTAGACCTAACAAAAGGGTACTGGCAGGTTCCCCTCACAGAAAGGGCAAAAGAAAAAACAGCCTTCTCAACCCCAGACGGCCTCTTTCAATATAAGGTGCTGCCTTTTGGCTTACATGGAGCTCCCGCCACATTCCAAAGAATGATGGATAAAATTTTAAAACCACATGTTCGGTACGCTGCCGCCTACCTGGATGATGTGGTAATCCATAGTGAAGATTGGCAGTCCCACCTTCCAAAGGTCCAAGCTGTGCTCGACGCAGTTCGGTCTGCTGGACTAACTGCTAACCCCGCTAAATGCACTATTGGTCTGGAGGAGGCCAAGTATCTGGGGTATTCTATTGGTAGAGGGTTACTCAAACCACAAACACTCAAAGTAGAGGCGATACAAAATTGGCCAAGGCCAGTCACAAAAAAACAAGTAAGGACCTTTTTGGGGTTAATTGGCTACTATAGGAGGTTTATTCCCAATTTTGCAACTAAGGCAACCCCACTAACCGACCTCACAAAAGCAAGAGGACCGCTAATGGTAAAGTGGTCCCCCGAAGCCGAACAGGCCTTTAGAAGCCTGAAAGAAGCTCTCTGTGCCCAACCAGTGTTGGTCACACCTGACTTCTCCAAAGAGTTCGTAGTCCAAACCGACGCATCTGAGGTAGGGCTGGGGGCGGTACTCTCCCAGGAGTCTCAAGGGGAGGAGCACCCCATCCTTTATTTAAGTAGGAAACTAAATCCCCAGGAGAAAAATTACTCCATAGTCGAGAAAGAGTGTCTCGCAATAAAGTGGGCTTTAGAGACACTCAAGTATTATCTGTTGGGGAGAAAGTTCCGATTGGTCACAGATCATGCACCCCTTACCTGGATGTGTCAAAATAGGGAGAAGAACGCTAGGGTGACCAGGTGGTTCCTAAGCCTACAGCCCTTTAAATTTTCTGTGGAACACAGGTCGGGGCACAAACATGGCAATGCCGACGGGTTGTCAAGGATGCACTCCCTAATATCCATGGTCGCTCACCCCTCGAGGTCTGAGCTGGGGGGGAGGATATGTGACAGAAACCAGGGGTTGGTAATAAACTCCATATACAGGGCTCCCAGGATACTGAACAGTTTCTGTCCTGTCTAAGCTGAACAGGGCAGCCTCGTGGTACAGGCACTCCATTCCACAGTTTGTCTGCTGCCTGTTTTCTGTCACCTGTCATGCTGATTAGAGTTCAGGTATATAAGACCTGTTTCCTGTTTCCTCTGGGCCCCGCCCAAGAGCCTGGAAGGCTGCTGAACTGCAGAGGGGTGAGAAAGCCTCTTTCCCAAATCGCTTCATTCATTCTGTTAGTTTGTCTAAAGACTGCAAAGGTACTTATTTTGTTGGTGGAAGTGGACAAGCCACTTCCAACTCTGAGTCAGGGACATCTAAGTTTAAGTTATCGCTCAGACGAGCAGCTTTTTGTTTGGCTTTGTTTTCTGTTTAAACTGTGGCAGTCTCAGTGCCTGGGACTGAATAAACCAGGCATAGCCTGTTTAAAGGAACAGTACGTGACGTCTCATCATTTAACCTACCCTAAAAGACCGTGTTCTAACAGTCCCGGACAGACGGCGGAGCCCCGGAGTAAGCCGTTTGTCACACCCCCCTAACCCAGAAGACAGGTAGGGAACACATCCCCTCCAATGTATAACATAGCGGGAATGAGGGTACCTGGACATTGAGGGACTGCGGATCAGGTAAGATCCAAGGCGGGATTGCTGCTTTAGATATTGTGAAGCGGGAACGTCCAGACACTGGTTATGGGGTTCAGGAAACTAGTCATTCACACCTGGCTTTTATTTCTAGATCCGACATTTACACACACACGTAACAAGGACTAATTGTAGTATAACGTAATACAATAAATACATTTATGTCAAAAACGAATGTTGTTCTGACTAGGAATTAGGGGCGGGGTTAAGGGCGGGACTAGGTGGCGAGTAGATTTTTTGGTTCGGCGAGTAGATTTTTGGGTGATTTCTCGAACACTGTACAGGCATACCCCGCATTAACATACGCAATGGGACCGGAGCATGTATGTAAAGCGAAAATGTACTTAAAGTGAAGCACTACCTTTTTCCCACTTATCGATGCATGTACAGTACTGCAATCGTTATATACATGCATAACTGATGTAAATAACGCATTTGTAACAGGCTCTATAGTCTCCCTGCTTGCGCACAGCTTCGGTACAGGTAGGGAGCCGGTATTGCTGTTCAGGACGTGCTGACAGGCGCATGCGTGAGCTGCCGTTTGCCTATTGGGCGACATGTACTTACTCGCGAGTGTACTTAAAGCGAGTGTCCTTAAAGCGGGGTATGCCTGTATATATATATATATATATATATATATATATATATATATTGTTGCATGATGAAGCCACTGTACAAATGAATGGGTGAAGGGTGGGTATCGGGCCAGGGTGGCTGTAGAGGGAGAGAGGGGGTGGCCCGGTATTAAAGGGGTTACACCCCATTTGGCCATCCCCCAACCTCACCAGGGAGACGAGGGGTTAACTGGGCTGAGGTCCAGAAATGTGATTTAACCCCTGTTATGACATGTAAATGTGTATTTCCCTGGTCCCCTGTTTTATTATAACATCTGGTTTAATCAGTGTCTGCATCACACACACAATAGGATCCATCCGGGAGCACAAGGGTTAATAGTTGTTTAGTGATTATAGCCCTTTGTGTAATTTTCCCGCCTTTTCAGGCACCATTTTGCAGGCTCCCATAGGCCGCCATTGAGGCTCTATGTATTTCAATGGCGAATCTTGCTGTTGAGTCCTGTTCCTGAGAAGACAAGCAGATGGCGTCCGAGAGGGAGAGCGGCGGTTTCCCATTGTAAGTCAATGGGCTCATTGACTTCAATGGAGAATCCTCGAAAGACCTTTCTAGGAACGAGTTGGCTGCCGTCCAAACCGCTTAACCGCAAAGCGGATACATTTCCAATAGGAGAGCTTTGATCACTTACAAGTCAAGTTCAACGACAAGTGGCGTGGGAATAAACAGTTCTAGAGCACCTACAAATAAAATTCTTTCTGCCCCTAGTTCCTAGCCCTCCCCCCACTCGACCACAACCGGGTCCCCGTATCCTGGACCCCCGATAAGGGACGAACCGAGTAGAGCGGGTCGCGCCATAGATTCCAATGGCGGCGGCAGAAACGGCTCAGGAAAACAGCTAAGTGTGAAAAGCTGAAATTTGGTAATCCATAGCTCCGGTTCCGGAGGGCCCAGCGGATCAGGGTTTGGGGTATCTGTAGCCACTGCTCCGACATCGCTTCAGAACCATCCTTGACCCGCTTGGACCAACCCGACGGAGTATGGACCCACTTGAAAGTTCGGGATTTCTCCCATAGACTCCAATGGCGTCCAAACCCCATTGACCGGCTACGGCGGAAAAACCCCATTGACTTCAATGGCGGCGTCGCCCCGTTGAAAGTCTATGGCGGGGATTCCCATAGCCGCCAATGGCGGCGGTTTGCCATTGAAAGTCTATGGCGGCGGAACCCTTGTTTTCAATGGGGATTTAGTGATAAACCGTGATTTCATTTACAGCGGAGATTTTTGTATTAAAATGTAAAACGGTTTTAAGTGTATTTGTGTATCTCCGGATCCGAAGGTCGTAGCAAGTCTCAAATTGGACCATAGGTTGTCCCAGTTCCGGCATTGAGACCTGGGATGTTTGGACCTGCGGGACCTAACGGAAACGGATATTGTAATATGTTTATGTTTTATCTTTCATACTGTGTTTCAATGTATGGGTAAAACCCAGAGGAAATTCCTTTGCATACCAGAGTAGCATATGGCCAGAAAGGCGACCCAATGTCTAGGACTTAAGTATGTTTCAAAGGATTTTGTCACCTCCACTGTTTGCATGAGGGCGGAGATTACTCAAACCAGAGCAGTCTTCAAGTGTTCCATTTCATACCTCACAACAAAGGGTTTCCTGCCAGATATTCCGTTTGGTAGACTAGCTGGCATTCCTGATTCAGAGGAGGGGTTACAGAAATGTGACCCCAGAGCTCTACTGCGCATGTACCAGCTAGCAGGGGGGCATGTGTCAAATTGTGTTCCCACGTTAATGAATGGCTAGAGTTAATTGAAAACCAATCCACTGTACTCAATGTTAAGGATAGGGCACAAAAGGTTTATAAACTGCTGTTCACCCTTTATCCTTTGTCTTCTGATATCATCTGATTGTTACCTGATTGCGAGAGAATTGCTATGCTTCATACTTCTCATTTCCCAACCCCAAAGTAAGTGTACTTCTTGTCTGTTACTGTATTATTCGTGTGTTCACCTATCCAAAGGAATAAATATACTTTATTATATCTAAGACTCGTTCAGTTCAACCCAGTGATTTGTGTAACCTTAATACCTGTGACAGGCTATCGTCACAGGCTATTAAGTTAACTGCCGGCAGCGGCGGGATTGAACTGGACCTGGATTACAGTATTCTGCGGGGTACTGTGATCTAGTGGGAACTTGATGGTAATTGCAAGTTCCTGGGTCTAAAGATATTGAACACACGTTAGTGCAACAAGTAACGCAAGTTGTCACACCACCTCACCTGCTGCGACCCAGAACCATGAGTGAAACGGAGAACGCCTATTACCTGAAAACTAGAAATCAGCTAAAAGACAAGTGCCGTGAATATGGACTGGAATATGTGGACCAGGAGGTCGAGGACATGATTGCCGCAATCACAGCATATGAAGCCGTACGGTCAGAGCCTCAGGATATGGCTCAGCTTGCCCTTGTACAGCCGCCCGGAGATCAGGGACTGAACCCAGTGCCAGAGCGGCAGAATCCCGGGGAGGGGATAAGTGCACCTCCAGGGACAAGTGCGACAAGAGGGGCACTGATGGCTGCGGCTACCAGACTGGGGGGTGGCCAGATTTAGGAGCCCAGTTTAGGGAGGCAGTGAAGACAGACCCTACCCTGGCCGGCGTGAGACTTCGGGCATCTGAATCTCAGGCAGGGGAGGGCACTGAGCGCTGCCTATGGCATAAGGGACTCCTATACAGAGAAGAAGGGAACCCGGGGATAGAGAAGGGATTGACCGGTAAGCGACAGCTAGTGTACCCCAGGGGTACCGACAGCAATTGTTACGGGTAGCTCACTCTATTCCATTAGCGGGACATCAGGGGGTCACTAGGACGCGAGCCGGGTTATTGCAGCGTTACTACTGGCCGGGGGCATCCCGAGATGCGAGCAATTTCATGATGCCTGCCAGCGAGTAGGTAAGGCGGGCGACTGTGTGAAGGCACCCCTGAGACCCCTACCGATAATAGGGGAACCCTTCCAGAAGGTAGCGATGGACCTGATAGGACCCCTCATGATTCCTAGCAGGTCAGGGAAGCGCTACATCCTCACGGTGGTGGATTTTGCCACCCGGTACCCTGAGGTGGTAGCGCTTGGCACCATAAGTGCCAAGACAGTGGCAGCAGCTTTGCTGAACATTTTTGCTAGGGTAGATTTCCCTAGTGAGATCCTAACCGATCAGGGGTCGCAGTTCATGAGTGAACTGTTACATTGTCTCTGGGATGCCTGCGGTGTACAGCACCGGCGCACTACCCCTTACCATCCCCAGACAAATGGATTATGTGGGAGGTTTAATGGTACCCTGAAGCAGATGCTTCGGACCTTTATAGAGGCAGAGGGGAAAGACTGGGAGATTCACCTGCAGCACTTGCTGTTTGCATACCGAGAGGTACCGCAAGAATCTACAGGCTTCTCCCCTTCGAGCTACTATATGGCCGCAGGGTACGTGGACCTCTGGACCTATTCCGTGAGGGATGGGAAGGGGAGACTACTGCTACTGATGCTTCAGTGATCCAGTATGTAGTAGATCTCAGAGACTGGTTAGAGATGCTCAAGGGGGTGGCCCAGGACCACCTCAGGGCTGCTCAGACCAAGCAAAAGTGATGGTATGACCAGCAGGCCCGTAGCAGAGAATTCATCCCAGGACAGCAGGTGCTTGTTCTCAAACCCACTTGGGAGAACAAACTGATGGCTGCCTGGTCGGGACCATACTCGGTTATCCGAAAGGTGAATGAGTGCAACTATGTTGTACAGGTAGCGCCTGAGAGGCACAAGACATACCACACCAACATGTTGAAAGAATACAGAGCACTGAGTATGGGAGCAGTGCTGGCCATTTGTAGCCCACTGCTGGAGGATCCGGCGAGCAATGCTCTGCCTGATCTCCTCGGGGAGGCTAGGCAGGGAAACAATGTAGAGCAGGTAGAGATAGGGGCACAGTTGAGTGCTAGGCAGAAGGGAGAAGCCAGGGACATGCTAGCTCAGTTTAGCGCTCTCTTCACTGACATGCCAGGGATCACACATCTCACAAAACACCCAGTACACACAGGGGACCTGCAGCCTCTGCATAAGCACGCTTATAGAGTGTCAGCAGAGGTCAAGACCAGTATGGAGAGAGAGATTGAGGAGATGGTGACCCTAGGGGTAATTACTCCGCCCCAGAGCCCTTGGGCAAGTCCAGTAGTCCTTGTTCCTAAGAAGGACAAGACCACCCGGTTTTGTGTGGACTACCGGTTGCTCAACGCTGGGACGGTGTCAGATGCTTACCCCATGCCCCGCATGGATGAGTTACTAGATGAACTCGCGGGAGCAAAGTATCTGACCACCATGGATTTGAGCAAAGGCTATTGGCAAATCCCACTGATCCTGGAGGCTTGGGAGAAGTCAGCCTTCATCACTTCATGTGGCCTCTATGAGTTTTTGGTGATGCCATTTGGGATGAAGAATGCCCCGGCTACCTTTCAACGCCTGGTCAATAGGTTACTGGAAGGGATGCAGAGCTATGCCATGGCTTACTTAGATGACATTGCTGTCTTTAGTAGTTCCTGGGAATCCACATAGGACATGTAACTGCGGTGCTGGATAGGATCAGGGAGGCTGGGCTTACCTTAAAACCCACTAAGTGTATGGTAGGGATGGCAGAAGTCCTGTACTTAGGGCACAGGGTGGGTGAGGGTCATCTCAATCCAGAGCCTGCCAAGGTGGAAGCCATAGTTGAGTGGTCTGTTCCAAAAACCAAGAAACAGGTCATGGCATTTTTGGGCACCGCAGGGTACTATAGGAAGTTTGTCCCACCGTACAGCGCCGTGGCCAAACCCCTGACTGATCTGACTAAGAAGCAACTGCCTGTGCTTATTACCTGGACTCCTGCCTGTGAAACTGCTTTCCAGGCCCTGAAAACTGCGCTTGCTGGAGCCCCTATACTGGCTGCCCCAGACTATACCAAGCATTTTCTTATACAAACTGATACCTCAGACTTTGGTGTGGGGGCTGTGTTGAGCCAGGTGGGGGACGACGGCAAAGAGCACCCTGTGGTGTATCTCAGTCGCAAACTGCTCCCCAGGGAAGTGGCATATGCCACCATTGAGAAGGAGTGCTTGGCCATTGTGTGGGCACTCAAAAAGCTCCAGCCCTATGTATATGGGAGGGCTTTTTTACGGTCATCACAGACCACAATCCCCTGAGTTTGCTACAGAGGGTAACAGGGGAGAATGCCAAGTTGCTGAGATGGAGCTTGGCTTGCAAGAATTTGAATTTACCATTCCACACAAAAAGGGCAGTGAAAACAGCAATGCTGATGGACTTTCACGCCAGGACTATCCCTCTGAGACTGAGTTCATTAATGGTGCCAGCAGTGCCCCACTCCCCGTTAGGGCCAGTGGGCCACAGGTCACCCATTAAGAAGGGGAGGTGTAGAGGGAGAGAGGGGGTGGCCCGGTATTAAAGGGGTTACACCCCATTTGGCCATCCCCCAACCTCACCAGGGAGACAAGGGGTTAACTTGGCTGAGGTCCAGAAATGTGATTTAACCCCTGTTATGACATGTAAATGTGTATTTCCCTGGTCCCCTGTTTTATTATAACATCTGGTTTAATCAGTGTCTGCATCACACACACAATAGGATCCATCCGGGAGCACAAGGGTTAATAGTTGTTTAGTGATTATAGCCCTTTGTGTAATTTTCCCGCCTTTTCAGGCACCATTTTGCAGGCTCCCATAGGCCGCCATTGAGGCTCTATGTATTTCAATGGCGAATCTTGCTGTTGAGTCCTGTTCCTGAGAAGACCAGCAGATGGCGTCCGAGAGAGAGAGCGGCAGTTTCCCATTGTAAGTCAATGGGCTCATTGACTTCAATGGAGAATCCTCGAAAGACCTTTCCAGGAACGAGTTGGCTGCCGTCCAAACCGCTTAACCGCAAAGCGGATACATTTTCAATAGGAGAGCTTTGATCACTTACAAGTCAAGTTCAACGACAAGTGGCGTGGGAATAAACAGTTCTAGAGCACCTACAAATAAAATTCTTTCTGCCCCTAGTTCCTAGACCTCCCCCCACTCGACCAACCGGGTCTATGGCGGCGGAATCCGTTGTTTTCAATGGGGATTTAGTGAAAAACCGTGATTTAATTTACAGCGGAGATTTTTGTATTAAAATGTAAAACGGTTTTAAGTGTATTTGTGTATCTCCGGTTCCGAAGGTCGTAGCAAGTCGCAAATTGGACCATAGGGTGCCCCAGTTCCGGCATTGAGACCTGGGAAGTTTGGACCTGCGGGACCTAACGGAAACGGATATTGTAATATGTTTATGTTTTATCTTTCATACTGTGTTTCAATGTATGGGTATGACCCAGAGGAAATTCCTTTGCATACCAGAGTAGCATATGGCCAGAAAGGCGACCCAATGTCTAGGACTTAAGTATGTTTCAAAGGATTTTGTCACCTCCACTGTTTGCATGAGGGCGGAGATTACTCAAACCAGAGCAGTCTTCAAGTGTTCCATTTCATACCTCACAACAAAGGGTTTCCTGCCAGATATTCCGTTTGGTAGACTAGCTGGCATTCCTGATTCAGAGGAGGGGTTACAGAAATGTGACCCCAGAGCTCTACTGCGCATGTACCAGCTAGCAGGGGGGCATGTGTCAAATTGTGTTCCCACGTTAATGAATGGCTAGAGTTAATTGAAAACCAATCCACTGTACTCAATGTTAAGGATAGGGCACAAAAGGTTTATAAACTGCTGTTCACCCTTTATCCTTTGTCTTCTGATATCATCTGATTGTTACCTGATTGCGAGAGAATTGCTATGCTTCATACTTCTCATTCCCCAACCCCAAAGTAAGTGTACTTCTTGTCTGTTACTGTATTATTCGTGTGTTCACCTATCCAAAGGAATAAATATACTTTATTATATCTAAGACTCGTTCAGTTCAACCTAGTGATTTGTGTAACCTTAATACCTGTGACAGGCTATCGTCACAGGCTATTAAGTTAACTGCCGGCAGCGGCGGGATTGAACTGGACCTGGATTACAGTATTCTGCGGGGTACTGTGATCTAGTGGGAACTTGATGGTAATTGCAAGTTCCTGGGTCTAAAGATATTGAACACACGTTAGTGCAACAAGTAACGCAAGTTGTCACACCACCTCACCTGCTGCGACCCAGAACCATGAGTGAAACGGAGAACGCCTATTACCTGAAAACTAGAAATCAGCTAAAAGACAAGTGCCGTGAATATGGACTGGAATATGTGGACCAGGAGGTCGAGGACATGATTGCCGCAATCACAGCATATGAAGCCGTACGGTCAGAGCCTCAGGATATGGCTCAGCTTGCCCTTGTACAGCCGCCCGGAGATCAGGGACTGAACCCAGTGCCAGAGCGGCAGAATCCCGGGGAGGGGATAAGTGCACCTCCAGGGACAAGTGCGACAAGAGGGGCACTGATGGCTGCGGCTACCAGACTGGGGGGTGGCCAGATTTAGGAGCCCAGTTTAGGGAGGCAGTGAAGACAGACCCTACCCTGGCCGGCGTGAGACTTCGGGCATCTGAATCTCAGGCAGGGGAGGGCACTGAGCGCTGCCTATGGCATAAGGGACTCCTATACAGAGAAGAAGGGAACCCGGGGATAGAGAAGGGATTGACCGGTAAGCGACAGCTAGTGTACCCCAGGGGTACCGACAGCAATTGTTACGGGTAGCTCACTCTATTCCATTAGCGGGACATCAGGGGGTCACTAGGACGCGAGCCGGGTTATTGCAGCGTTACTACTGGCCGGGGGCATCCCGAGATGCGAGCAATTTCATGATGCCTGCCAGCGAGTAGGTAAGGCGGGCGACTGTGTGAAGGCACCCCTGAGACCCCTACCGATAATAGGGGAACCCTTCCAGAAGGTAGCGATGGACCTGATAGGACCCCTCATGATTCCTAGCAGGTCAGGGAAGCGCTACATCCTCACGGTGGTGGATTTTGCCACCCGGTACCCTGAGGTGGTAGCGCTTGGCACCATAAGTGCCAAGACAGTGGCAGCAGCTTTGCTGAACATTTTTGCTAGGGTAGATTTCCCTAGTGAGATCCTAACCGATCAGGGGTCGCAGTTCATGAGTGAACTGTTACATTGTCTCTGGGATGCCTGCGGTGTACAGCACCGGCGCACTACCCCTTACCATCCCCAGACAAATGGATTATGTGGGAGGTTTAATGGTACCCTGAAGCAGATGCTTCGGACCTTTATAGAGGCAGAGGGGAAAGACTGGGAGATTCACCTGCAGCACTTGCTGTTTGCATACCGAGAGGTACCGCAAGAATCTACAGGCTTCTCCCCTTCGAGCTACTATATGGCCGCAGGGTACGTGGACCTCTGGACCTATTCCGTGAGGGATGGGAAGGGGAGACTACTGCTACTGATGCTTCAGTGATCCAGTATGTAGTAGATCTCAGAGACTGGTTAGAGATGCTCAAGGGGGTGGCCCAGGACCACCTCAGGGCTGCTCAGACCAAGCAAAAGTGATGGTATGACCAGCAGGCCCGTAGCAGAGAATTCATCCCAGGACAGCAGGTGCTTGTTCTCAAACCCACTTGGGAGAACAAACTGATGGCTGCCTGGTCGGGACCATACTCGGTTATCCGAAAGGTGAATGAGTGCAACTATGTTGTACAGGTAGCGCCTGAGAGGCACAAGACATACCACACCAACATGTTGAAAGAATACAGAGCACTGAGTATGGGAGCAGTGCTGGCCATTTGTAGCCCACTGCTGGAGGATCCGGCGAGCAATGCTCTGCCTGATCTCCTCGGGGAGGCTAGGCAGGGAAACAATGTAGAGCAGGTAGAGATAGGGGCACAGTTGAGTGCTAGGCAGAAGGGAGAAGCCAGGGACATGCTAGCTCAGTTTAGCGCTCTCTTCACTGACATGCCAGGGATCACACATCTCACAAAACACCCAGTACACACAGGGGACCTGCAGCCTCTGCATAAGCACGCTTATAGAGTGTCAGCAGAGGTCAAGACCAGTATGGAGAGAGAGATTGAGGAGATGGTGACCCTAGGGGTAATTACTCCGCCCCAGAGCCCTTGGGCAAGTCCAGTAGTCCTTGTTCCTAAGAAGGACAAGACCACCCGGTTTTGTGTGGACTACCGGTTGCTCAACGCTGGGACGGTGTCAGATGCTTACCCCATGCCCCGCATGGATGAGTTACTAGATGAACTCGCGGGAGCAAAGTATCTGACCACCATGGATTTGAGCAAAGGCTATTGGCAAATCCCACTGATCCTGGAGGCTTGGGAGAAGTCAGCCTTCATCACTTCATGTGGCCTCTATGAGTTTTTGGTGATGCCATTTGGGATGAAGAATGCCCCGGCTACCTTTCAACGCCTGGTCAATAGGTTACTGGAAGGGATGCAGAGCTATGCCATGGCTTACTTAGATGACATTGCTGTCTTTAGTAGTTCCTGGGAATCCACATAGGACATGTAACTGCGGTGCTGGATAGGATCAGGGAGGCTGGGCTTACCTTAAAACCCACTAAGTGTATGGTAGGGATGGCAGAAGTCCTGTACTTAGGGCACAGGGTGGGTGAGGGTCATCTCAATCCAGAGCCTGCCAAGGTGGAAGCCATAGTTGAGTGGTCTGTTCCAAAAACCAAGAAACAGGTCATGGCATTTTTGGGCACCGCAGGGTACTATAGGAAGTTTGTCCCACCGTACAGCGCCGTGGCCAAACCCCTGACTGATCTGACTAAGAAGCAACTGCCTGTGCTTATTACCTGGACTCCTGCCTGTGAAACTGCTTTCCAGGCCCTGAAAACTGCGCTTGCTGGAGCCCCTATACTGGCTGCCCCAGACTATACCAAGCATTTTCTTATACAAACTGATACCTCAGACTTTGGTGTGGGGGCTGTGTTGAGCCAGGTGGGGGACGACGGCAAAGAGCACCCTGTGGTGTATCTCAGTCGCAAACTGCTCCCCAGGGAAGTGGCATATGCCACCATTGAGAAGGAGTGCTTGGCCATTGTGTGGGCACTCAAAAAGCTCCAGCCCTATGTATATGGGAGGGCTTTTTTACGGTCATCACAGACCACAATCCCCTGAGTTTGCTACAGAGGGTAACAGGGGAGAATGCCAAGTTGCTGAGATGGAGCTTGGCTTGCAAGAATTTGAATTTACCATTCCACACAAAAAGGGCAGTGAAAACAGCAATGCTGATGGACTTTCACGCCAGGACTATCCCTCTGAGACTGAGTTCATTAATGGTGCCAGCAGTGCCCCACTCCCCGTTAGGGCCAGTGGGCCACAGGTCACCCATTAAGAAGGGGAGGTGTAGAGGGAGAGAGGGGGTGGCCCGGTATTAAAGGGGTTACACCCCATTTGGCCATCCCCCAACCTCACCAGGGAGACAAGGGGTTAACTTGGCTGAGGTCCAGAAATGTGATTTAACCCCTGTTATGACATGTAAATGTGTATTTCCCTGGTCCCCTGTTTTATTATAACATCTGGTTTAATCAGTGTCTGCATCACACACACAATAGGATCCATCCGGGAGCACAAGGGTTAATAGTTGTTTAGTGATTATAGCCCTTTGTGTAATTTTCCCGCCTTTTCAGGCACCATTTTGCAGGCTCCCATAGGCCGCCATTGAGGCTCTATGTATTTCAATGGCGAATCTTGCTGTTGAGTCCTGTTCCTGAGAAGACCAGCAGATGGCGTCCGAGAGAGAGAGCGGCAGTTTCCCATTGTAAGTCAATGGGCTCATTGACTTCAATGGAGAATCCTCGAAAGACCTTTCCAGGAACGAGTTGGCTGCCGTCCAAACCGCTTAACCGCAAAGCGGATACATTTTCAATAGGAGAGCTTTGATCACTTACAAGTCAAGTTCAACGACAAGTGGCGTGGGAATAAACAGTTCTAGAGCACCTACAAATAAAATTCTTTCTGCCCCTAGTTCCTAGACCTCCCCCCACTCGACCAACCGGGTCTATGGCGGCGGAATCCGTTGTTTTCAATGGGGATTTAGTGAAAAACCGTGATTTAATTTACAGCGGAGATTTTTGTATTAAAATGTAAAACGGTTTTAAGTGTATTTGTGTATCTCCGGTTCCGAAGGTCGTAGCAAGTCGCAAATTGGACCATAGGGTGCCCCAGTTCCGGCATTGAGACCTGGGAAGTTTGGACCTGCGGGACCTAACGGAAACGGATATTGTAATATGTTTATGTTTTATCTTTCATACTGTGTTTCAATGTATGGGTATGACCCAGAGGAAATTCCTTTGCATACCAGAGTAGCATATGGCCAGAAAGGCGACCCAATGTCTAGGACTTAAGTATGTTTCAAAGGATTTTGTCACCTCCACTGTTTGCATGAGGGCGGAGATTACTCAAACCAGAGCAGTCTTCAAGTGTTCCATTTCATACCTCACAACAAAGGGTTTCCTGCCAGATATTCCGTTTGGTAGACTAGCTGGCATTCCTGATTCAGAGGAGGGGTTACAGAAATGTGACCCCAGAGCTCTACTGCGCATGTACCAGCTAGCAGGGGGGCATGTGTCAAATTGTGTTCCCACGTTAATGAATGGCTAGAGTTAATTGAAAACCAATCCACTGTACTCAATGTTAAGGATAGGGCACAAAAGGTTTATAAACTGCTGTTCACCCTTTATCCTTTGTCTTCTGATATCATCTGATTGTTACCTGATTGCGAGAGAATTGCTATGCTTCATACTTCTCATTCCCCAACCCCAAAGTAAGTGTACTTCTTGTCTGTTACTGTATTATTCGTGTGTTCACCTATCCAAAGGAATAAATATACTTTATTATATCTAAGACTCGTTCAGTTCAACCTAGTGATTTGTGTAACCTTAATACCTGTGACAGGCTATCGTCACAGGCTATTAAGTTAACTGCCGGCAGCGGCGGGATTGAACTGGACCTGGATTACAGTATTCTGCGGGGTACTGTGATCTAGTGGGAACTTGATGGTAATTGCAAGTTCCTGGGTCTAAAGATATTGAACACACGTTAGTGCAACAAGTAACGCAAGTTGTCACACCACCTCACCTGCTGCGACCCAGAACCATGAGTGAAACGGAGAACGCCTATTACCTGAAAACTAGAAATCAGCTAAAAGACAAGTGCCGTGAATATGGACTGGAATATGTGGACCAGGAGGTCGAGGACATGATTGCCGCAATCACAGCATATGAAGCCGTACGGTCAGAGCCTCAGGATATGGCTCAGCTTGCCCTTGTACAGCCGCCCGGAGATCAGGGACTGAACCCAGTGCCAGAGCGGCAGAATCCCGGGGAGGGGATAAGTGCACCTCCAGGGACAAGTGCGACAAGAGGGGCACTGATGGCTGCGGCTACCAGACTGGGGGGTGGCCAGATTTAGGAGCCCAGTTTAGGGAGGCAGTGAAGACAGACCCTACCCTGGCCGGCGTGAGACTTCGGGCATCTGAATCTCAGGCAGGGGAGGGCACTGAGCGCTGCCTATGGCATAAGGGACTCCTATACAGAGAAGAAGGGAACCCGGGGATAGAGAAGGGATTGACCGGTAAGCGACAGCTAGTGTACCCCAGGGGTACCGACAGCAATTGTTACGGGTAGCTCACTCTATTCCATTAGCGGGACATCAGGGGGTCACTAGGACGCGAGCCGGGTTATTGCAGCGTTACTACTGGCCGGGGGCATCCCGAGATGCGAGCAATTTCATGATGCCTGCCAGCGAGTAGGTAAGGCGGGCGACTGTGTGAAGGCACCCCTGAGACCCCTACCGATAATAGGGGAACCCTTCCAGAAGGTAGCGATGGACCTGATAGGACCCCTCATGATTCCTAGCAGGTCAGGGAAGCGCTACATCCTCACGGTGGTGGATTTTGCCACCCGGTACCCTGAGGTGGTAGCGCTTGGCACCATAAGTGCCAAGACAGTGGCAGCAGCTTTGCTGAACATTTTTGCTAGGGTAGATTTCCCTAGTGAGATCCTAACCGATCAGGGGTCGCAGTTCATGAGTGAACTGTTACATTGTCTCTGGGATGCCTGCGGTGTACAGCACCGGCGCACTACCCCTTACCATCCCCAGACAAATGGATTATGTGGGAGGTTTAATGGTACCCTGAAGCAGATGCTTCGGACCTTTATAGAGGCAGAGGGGAAAGACTGGGAGATTCACCTGCAGCACTTGCTGTTTGCATACCGAGAGGTACCGCAAGAATCTACAGGCTTCTCCCCTTCGAGCTACTATATGGCCGCAGGGTACGTGGACCTCTGGACCTATTCCGTGAGGGATGGGAAGGGGAGACTACTGCTACTGATGCTTCAGTGATCCAGTATGTAGTAGATCTCAGAGACTGGTTAGAGATGCTCAAGGGGGTGGCCCAGGACCACCTCAGGGCTGCTCAGACCAAGCAAAAGTGATGGTATGACCAGCAGGCCCGTAGCAGAGAATTCATCCCAGGACAGCAGGTGCTTGTTCTCAAACCCACTTGGGAGAACAAACTGATGGCTGCCTGGTCGGGACCATACTCGGTTATCCGAAAGGTGAATGAGTGCAACTATGTTGTACAGGTAGCGCCTGAGAGGCACAAGACATACCACACCAACATGTTGAAAGAATACAGAGCACTGAGTATGGGAGCAGTGCTGGCCATTTGTAGCCCACTGCTGGAGGATCCGGCGAGCAATGCTCTGCCTGATCTCCTCGGGGAGGCTAGGCAGGGAAACAATGTAGAGCAGGTAGAGATAGGGGCACAGTTGAGTGCTAGGCAGAAGGGAGAAGCCAGGGACATGCTAGCTCAGTTTAGCGCTCTCTTCACTGACATGCCAGGGATCACACATCTCACAAAACACCCAGTACACACAGGGGACCTGCAGCCTCTGCATAAGCACGCTTATAGAGTGTCAGCAGAGGTCAAGACCAGTATGGAGAGAGAGATTGAGGAGATGGTGACCCTAGGGGTAATTACTCCGCCCCAGAGCCCTTGGGCAAGTCCAGTAGTCCTTGTTCCTAAGAAGGACAAGACCACCCGGTTTTGTGTGGACTACCGGTTGCTCAACGCTGGGACGGTGTCAGATGCTTACCCCATGCCCCGCATGGATGAGTTACTAGATGAACTCGCGGGAGCAAAGTATCTGACCACCATGGATTTGAGCAAAGGCTATTGGCAAATCCCACTGATCCTGGAGGCTTGGGAGAAGTCAGCCTTCATCACTTCATGTGGCCTCTATGAGTTTTTGGTGATGCCATTTGGGATGAAGAATGCCCCGGCTACCTTTCAACGCCTGGTCAATAGGTTACTGGAAGGGATGCAGAGCTATGCCATGGCTTACTTAGATGACATTGCTGTCTTTAGTAGTTCCTGGGAATCCACATAGGACATGTAACTGCGGTGCTGGATAGGATCAGGGAGGCTGGGCTTACCTTAAAACCCACTAAGTGTATGGTAGGGATGGCAGAAGTCCTGTACTTAGGGCACAGGGTGGGTGAGGGTCATCTCAATCCAGAGCCTGCCAAGGTGGAAGCCATAGTTGAGTGGTCTGTTCCAAAAACCAAGAAACAGGTCATGGCATTTTTGGGCACCGCAGGGTACTATAGGAAGTTTGTCCCACCGTACAGCGCCGTGGCCAAACCCCTGACTGATCTGACTAAGAAGCAACTGCCTGTGCTTATTACCTGGACTCCTGCCTGTGAAACTGCTTTCCAGGCCCTGAAAACTGCGCTTGCTGGAGCCCCTATACTGGCTGCCCCAGACTATACCAAGCATTTTCTTATACAAACTGATACCTCAGACTTTGGTGTGGGGGCTGTGTTGAGCCAGGTGGGGGACGACGGCAAAGAGCACCCTGTGGTGTATCTCAGTCGCAAACTGCTCCCCAGGGAAGTGGCATATGCCACCATTGAGAAGGAGTGCTTGGCCATTGTGTGGGCACTCAAAAAGCTCCAGCCCTATGTATATGGGAGGGCTTTTTTACGGTCATCACAGACCACAATCCCCTGAGTTTGCTACAGAGGGTAACAGGGGAGAATGCCAAGTTGCTGAGATGGAGCTTGGCTTGCAAGAATTTGAATTTACCATTCCACACAAAAAGGGCAGTGAAAACAGCAATGCTGATGGACTTTCACGCCAGGACTATCCCTCTGAGACTGAGTTCATTAATGGTGCCAGCAGTGCCCCACTCCCCGTTAGGGCCAGTGGGCCACAGGTCACCCATTAAGAAGGGGAGGTGTAGAGGGAGAGAGGGGGTGGCCCGGTATTAAAGGGGTTACACCCCATTTGGCCATCCCCCAACCTCACCAGGGAGACAAGGGGTTAACTTGGCTGAGGTCCAGAAATGTGATTTAACCCCTGTTATGACATGTAAATGTGTATTTCCCTGGTCCCCTGTTTTATTATAACATCTGGTTTAATCAGTGTCTGCATCACACACACAATAGGATCCATCCGGGAGCACAAGGGTTAATAGTTGTTTAGTGATTATAGCCCTTTGTGTAATTTTCCCGCCTTTTCAGGCACCATTTTGCAGGCTCCCATAGGCCGCCATTGAGGCTCTATGTATTTCAATGGCGAATCTTGCTGTTGAGTCCTGTTCCTGAGAAGACCAGCAGATGGCGTCCGAGAGAGAGAGCGGCAGTTTCCCATTGTAAGTCAATGGGCTCATTGACTTCAATGGAGAATCCTCGAAAGACCTTTCCAGGAACGAGTTGGCTGCCGTCCAAACCGCTTAACCGCAAAGCGGATACATTTTCAATAGGAGAGCTTTGATCACTTACAAGTCAAGTTCAACGACAAGTGGCGTGGGAATAAACAGTTCTAGAGCACCTACAAATAAAATTCTTTCTGCCCCTAGTTCCTAGACCTCCCCCCACTCGACCAACCGGGTCTATGGCGGCGGAATCCGTTGTTTTCAATGGGGATTTAGTGAAAAACCGTGATTTAATTTACAGCGGAGATTTTTGTATTAAAATGTAAAACGGTTTTAAGTGTATTTGTGTATCTCCGGTTCCGAAGGTCGTAGCAAGTCGCAAATTGGACCATAGGGTGCCCCAGTTCCGGCATTGAGACCTGGGAAGTTTGGACCTGCGGGACCTAACGGAAACGGATATTGTAATATGTTTATGTTTTATCTTTCATACTGTGTTTCAATGTATGGGTATGACCCAGAGGAAATTCCTTTGCATACCAGAGTAGCATATGGCCAGAAAGGCGACCCAATGTCTAGGACTTAAGTATGTTTCAAAGGATTTTGTCACCTCCACTGTTTGCATGAGGGCGGAGATTACTCAAACCAGAGCAGTCTTCAAGTGTTCCATTTCATACCTCACAACAAAGGGTTTCCTGCCAGATATTCCGTTTGGTAGACTAGCTGGCATTCCTGATTCAGAGGAGGGGTTACAGAAATGTGACCCCAGAGCTCTACTGCGCATGTACCAGCTAGCAGGGGGGCATGTGTCAAATTGTGTTCCCACGTTAATGAGTGGCTAGAGTTAATTGAAAACCAATCCACTGTACTCAATGTTAAGGATAGGGCACAAAAGGTTTATAAACTGCTGTTCACCCTTTATCCTTTGTCTTCTGATATCATCTGATTGTTACCTGATTGCGAGAGAATTGCTATGCTTCATACTTCTCATTCCCCAACCCCAAAGTAAGTGTACTTCTTGTCTGTTACTGTATTATTCGTGTGTTCACCTATCCAAAGGAATAAATATACTTTATTATATCTAAGACTCGTTCAGTTCAACCCAGTGATTTGTGTAACCTTATACCTGTGACAGGCTATCGTCCCAGTGGCTTAACCCCTTAATTACCTTTGAGGTTATTATCCAATAAGGTGATTAAGGGGTTAATTGATATCAGAATGTAATTGCAATGTATTGGCTATGTATTTTGTTGGCAACGGAGGACACGGAATTTGCTGGCGAGGGGGCTTCTTATTGATGAGGTCAGTAGAACTTTATTTATTTTATTATGCTAGTTAATGTGTTTAATAATGGGCAAATAATCTATTATCCCTATCTGGATAATAGTTATTTTGCACATTATTGTACTGTATGTGTTGGGGGGAGGGGAGGGGGGATTGATGTTTTCAATGTATAGGACATGTTTTTTTTTTTTACATACAGGGTTGTTTCCTCAGGTCTGCGGGGGACCTATGGAGACCACCTGTGGTCTCCTCGGGCTTCTCACGGGTAAACGGCTGCCGGGTCCACGGGTGACACCTGCGGGGAGGAACCAGTCGCCCCACATCTTTGGGGCACCGCGGACCCGTAGGGACCATTCGAGTGCCCCCAGAACCACATGGGAACCACCCGAGGCCCCTTGGGACACCTGTGGGTCTGACCCGGGGCCCCCCAGAGAGCCGCGAGCCTACCCGTGGGGACCCCATTGTGGCCCACGGTGACCCGCGGAGACCACCTGGTCGACCACAGCGCCTGGCGGGAACCACCCGTAGGCCTCCAGACCCTGTTTGAAACAAGGTGCTGGGCTACTGTGAGGTCTGTGAGGTGACCCGTCAGGCCCACCGGGGACTCCCGTGGGCCTGGGGTATTATCCCTGTATGTAAAATAATAAATCATGTTTTTATGGTGGGGCACAGGGGGTGGGCTATGTATTTAATAAATATAAGGATGTTTATTGTGGGGCTGTGTATTGTTTTTATTGTGGGTACTGGGGGTGTGGGAAGGGGGTATTGGCCCCAAGGGTATGTGGGTAGGTCTCCCGGCTGGGTATTGGGTGAGTGAGGGTGGTTAGGCCTCACGGGGTGGGGGGGTAGAGGGGAGGGTAGTTAGGCCTCCCGAGTGGTGGGTGAGAGTGGGTTAACCCCTTAATGACTGTAGCGGTTAATATCCGCTATGGTGATTAAGGGGTTAGGGGACATTATATTGGCTGTTTTTATTCTTGTTTATGTTTTGCAGCATCGGAGGGGGCATGGACGATGATGAAGATGAGGATGGCCTTCATCGTGGCAGCCGGACAAGGGTGAATGCAATATGTATTTAATGTATTTATTGTTCTTTATGTTTTTTAAATGGGCAAATGCACTATTATCCATTTGTGGATAATAGTAATTGTGCCCATTACTATACTGTATGTGTTAAGGGGGGGGGGGGGTTATTTCTTTATAAGTATGTTTGTGTTTTTAAAGTAATTTAGGGGGGGGCACAGAATTGGTACTGCAGGCCCGCGGGTAACACCCGAGGGCCCACGCCGGCCTATAGTATCATTGCTGTGCATATGTACTGTATTGTATTGTATTGTATGTCTTTATTTATAAAGCGCCATTAATGTACATAGCGCTTCACAGTAGTAATACACATGGTAATCAAATAAATAACAGATAATATAAATAACAGATCATGGGAATAAGTGCTTTAGACATAAAAGTAGCATTAAGGAAGAGGAGTCCCTGCCCTGAGGAGCTTACAGTCTAATTGGTAGGTAGGGAGAACGTACAGAGACAGTAGGAGGGAGTTCTGGTAAGTGTGTCTGCTGGGGGCCAAGCTTTATGTATCATGTATTCAGAATATCCACAGTGCTATTCATATGCTTCTTTAAGTTGGGTCTTAAAGGTGGATAGAGAGGGTGCTAGTCGGGTACTGAGGGGAAGGGCATTCCAGAGGTGTGGGGCAGTCAGTGAAAAAGGTTTAAGGCGGGAAAGGGCTTTAGATACAAAGGGGTAGAAAGAAGACATCCTTGAGAAGAACGCAAGAGTCTGGATGGTGCATAACGGAAAATTAGGGCTGAGATGTAAGGAGGGGCAGAAGAGTGTAAAGCTTTAAAAGTGAGGAGAAGAATGGAGTGTGAGATGTGGGATTTGATCGGAAGCCAGGAGAGGGATTTCATGAGGGGAGATGCTGAGACAGATCTAGGAAAGAGTAGCGTGACTCTGGCAGCAGCGTTTAGGATAGATTGTAGGGGAGACAGGTGAGAGGCAGGAAGGCCGGAGAGCAGGAGGTTACAGTAATCAAGACGGGAGAGAATGAGGGTCTGAGTCAGAGTTTTAGCAGTCGAGCAACAGAGGAAAGGGCGTATCTTTGATATATTGCGGAGGAAAAAGCGACAGGTTTTAGAAATGTTTTGAATGTGAGGGGCGAATGTGAGAGAGGAGTCGAGTGTGACCCCTAGGCAGCGTGCTTGGGCTACTGGGTGAATGATCGTAGTTCCAACAGTAATGTGGAAGGAGGTAGTAGGGCCAGGTTTGGGAGGCAGTATGAGGAGCTCTGTTTTAGCCATGTTGAGTTTAAGGCGGCGGAGGGCCATCCACGATGATATAGCAGAGACATTCAGAAACTTTGATTTGTACAGCAGGTGTAAGGTCGGGTGTTGAAAAGTATATTTGTGTGTCGTCAGCGTAGAGGTGATAATTAAACCCAAAAGATGTTATTAGGTCACCTAGAGAGAGTGTGTACAGAGAAAATAGAAGAGGTCCCAGGACAGAGCCCCGGGGTACTCCCACAGTGAGATCAATAGAGGAGGAGGAGGTGTTAGTAAAAGAGACACTAAAAGTACGATGGGAGAGGTAGGATGAGATCCAGGATAGAGCTTTGTTTCGAATACCAAGAGTATGGAGAATGTGAAGGAGAAGAGGGTGGTCCACGGTGTCAAATGCTGCAGAGAGGTCGAGTATTATGAGCAGAGTGTAATGACCTCTGTCTTTGGCAGCATGGAGGTCGTCAGTGTCATGCTTGTGCTCGCCACAAACCTGGGTCGGACCGCGTGGCTGAGGTGGGGTTGTAAAAGCACCGACCTTAGACCGCGCAGGCTGATCCGGATTGTGCAGTTTGTATTCGTACGTAGCAGGATCAGGAGTGGAGAAGACAGCATCGCCAGTGGACAAGCCAGGGTCAGGATCGGAGACATCAGGATTAACATTGTTCAAGCAGGAGTTCGGCAACAGGTAGTCAGGAGTACCCCGCTTCAGCTTAGGAGCGCGGGAGTGGCCTCTGTGCGTGCGGCGACCATGGCCCATGATACTGGTCTCAGGAGGTGATAGGCAGACCAGAGTAGAACACCGCCTAGCTGCACTGGTAAACCAGTGCTTCAGCGCAAGAGTCCTGAGCGGGCTGGGGAATCCTCCATTTCAGCGCAGGAACCAGGACACGGCCTCTGCAATAGAGAATGAGCAGCAGACCCCAGGAACCAGGAAGCTGAAGAAACACTGGGGAAACCTCCGCTTCAGCACAGGAGACAGGAACAGACCGCTGCGTGAATATAGCAGCCGGTCACAGGAAACAAGGAGCTGAAGTCAACAAGGAGAGTACTCAGAATCAGCACAGGAGACAGGAACAGACCGCTGCATGACAATAGCAGCTGGCCTTAGGAAACCTGGAGCTGAAGACAACAAGGAGAGTACTCAGCTTCAGCACAGGAGACAGGAACAGACCGCTGCATGACAATAGCAGCCGGCCTTAGGAAACCAGGATAACAAGCCAGGGGCTTGTGGCAGAACAGTTAGTGACATCCAGAAAGGACTATGCTCGGCAGGGAGCATTGTGGGAAAGCAGTACTTAAAGGTCAGTGAACCAATAGCAGAAGGGGCGTGTGGCAGTATTGCTTTGGTGAGTGAATCCAGGCTGCAGTAAATATCAGGGGAAGTGTTCCAGGACTGCACCTGTCTGCAAGGTAAGGCAAACAGTAAACCGAGGAGAGGATTCCTTACAGTACCCCCCCCCCCTTCATGCGTGACCTCCGGGCGAACAAGACCACTCAGAGTTGGGGGACCAGGAATTGTTCCTGAACTGTCTAGGATTGGTGTTAGAGTCGTGGTCCAGAGACTCGTGGTCACTCCTTTGTGTACCCCCACCCCCCGGTGAGAACTGCGGCCAGACAGGCCCATCCATGGGTCTCGGGGACACTGAGTAGTTCCTAAAGTTCTTTAGGCGGAAAGGGGATCCGTAAACGAGCAGTTCCTTGATGAGTACTGTTCTAGGATATAAGAGTGGTGGTAGGGACATCATTGGTACGTGGCTCACCCCGCTAAATGATTTGGGAATCCAAGCCTGTGAAGAACCAAGGGATTTCGGAGCAGAAACGGCAGAAGATCCCCCACTGGGAGACCAGTCTTTAGTAATGGAGCCAGAATTTAGGATAAGCGGCCTTGATAGTTGATCGAATATACCAGGGCGAACTTCGGGACAGAAAAAGTCTTGGCTGGCCACTGCATGTTGGAATTTGCGAGGGACTTTTCCTCCAGAGGTCTCCCAGGTAATGGTTAGTGAGGGTATAGGATGGGTGGAAGCATTTCCCGGTATTGTTATGGAAGGTGACAAGGCAAGCAGTAAACCAGGCATAGAGACCGAAAACTTGGGATACGTACAGAGTATTTCCAACTGAGAGGAATTAACAGGGGCAACAGAAGGTTCCGAGGGAGAAAACCATGGTTTAGCAGGGGCAGAGAAGCAATCATCAGTGGAGCTCTCAAATACTGGGAAATCCTCAGTGGGAGATAGTATTGTCTGGGAATCAGGAATAGACTTTGGGATTTTCATATCAGGAGCTTGAGAAATAGGCAGAGCCAGGGTAGTGGCGAGAGGGAAGCTAACATCAGAAACTGAAGTCTGTACTTCAGTGACAGGGACCTGAGAGACAACAAGCAGCAAGTAGGAACTATGAAAACTCTTAATCACAGACACCTTAGGAGCACAAGGAGTCTTATCCGAAAATGCAAGGACCCTAACAACAGGGGTACTTAACCTGACAAAAACATGAATAGGCGTGTTTTCTAGAGCAAAAATTCTGGTAACAGGACTGCTAGCCAGTAGTGAGGGTGTCTGGGTTTGACCAGTGAAAAAATCAGATGTATTGATAAGTGACTTAGAATCAATTACTGAGGTTCTAGATTTGCTGGACATGTGTGAAAAAATACCCTTTAAGACAGGAGCTTTAATTTCTTCCCCGAGTAACCCAACGGTTGCTGGGGCATATTTAGACACAGTGCTGAGGGACTGAGTTTTAGCAAGGGCAGGAAAACTAAATAGCTCAGATTTAAACACCAGGACTAGTAATATAGGCAGGGTGGTCTCGGACAGTACTAAGGGAGTAACCACAGATATGCTGATCCCTGGAGGATTAGCATGGGCAGACAAATCAGGGGAACCAACAGCCATGATGACCATTGTAGGAAGAGATTCTGAATCTGAAGGGGGGTTTTTACCTCTCAGAGTTTTAAGACTGGTAAGGCACAATTCAGCGAGAGGGGAAACTGTGTGCAGGCTTCTAGCTAGCATATATGAAAAAGCGTCACTTTTGAGAGAAAGCAGTGTGTCAGCAAACATTCCTGGGAACACAACATGAACCCCAGGAGGGGCATAATAACCACTGTATGTTTTTAACCCTAAGCTTAGAGAAGAGGAGAACACAGACAGTACACGGGGGGTAATCATAACTGTACTGGTCTCTGAAGTGGGTATTTGGTAAGGAGTGTCTGGGAAACCAGAAATGACTGCCAAATCACAAAACGTGGGGACTATGCGCTGAAGCAGGGATCATCGCTCTCTGGGTGACAGGCTGGTTCAGTGAAATACCCGGGAGGAGGAACTCTGCGACCAAGCTTAGGGAAAAACCTGATTCCTTAATACATTTTACAGGAACCAGAACTTTAGCTGAAGTCTCCGGAGGCAAGACTGCGGAAACTTGAGCTGAAGCAGGGGATTTATAGCAAAGAATTTCTAAGGACTAGGGGAATCCTTCAATGCAACCTCTGCTGTCTGACTTGGGGACTCATTCTCTAAGGCTAGAACGAAGGCATTGACTTGGAGGCAGCAAGAATTTACAGGGGTTAATGCAGACAGTACCTGAGAGTAGAACATAGGGAGTCTTCTCTCTGTATTAGGGGAGACAAGGGATTTCTCCTCTGGAGCTAGGGACGTGACCATGGCTGGCAGAGAACAGGGAATTACCAAAGGAGACTCCGAGAGCTGCCCCACAGGGGTTAATACAGAAATGACCCTGGGAACAGAACTTAGGGATTCAAGTTTAAAATGTGGAAGTAGAAGGGATTCTTTATCTGTCGGGGAAAGCGCACAGGACTGCCTAGCAGGGGTTAAAGCTGGAAAACCCTCAAGGGCTGGAGTGAGGGATTCAGAGTTAGAAATAGAGGGAAAAAGGGACTTGTTCTCTGATACTAGAACCTTAGTGTTGGCTAGAGAAACATACGTATACTCCAGGGGAGCCACACAGGACTGATTGGCAGGGGTTAACGTAGACATATCATTGGTGTCAGAGTACCCGGGCATACAATCAGGGCTAGGAACCGTGGCAGCTTCTGCGTTAGGGGGCAGTGATAGTGGGACAGTTTGGTCATTCCCTGGAGAGGGAGATACGTCCCCAGGTTTAGCAACAGGACTGGCAGCAGAGGGGGACTGCCAAGCGGCAGCGTAGGTGGCCAGGAGGGGATCCTGTTTTATCATACACATGTCCAATGCCATGGAAAGTACAAGCAGCGTTTCCTGAGCGTGAGCCAACATGAAGAAAGGGTCCGGTTGTACTACGTGAATGTCCAATGATAAGGACAGGGCATTGAGTGTAATACGGGCGTTGGTCAGTTCCACAGGATTCACCTTATCCCAGGTTAAAGGGGAATCAGGAGAGAGAACACAAGTGGCCAGATACTGTTTTAAGTCCTTGAGGCAGTAAGCCTTACAAATGAGATCATTACGGCATTTCTTTTACAAAGGGGTTAAACCTTCAAACATAAATGGATCTTCCATCAGAGGTAGTATATCGCACAGATATTCGTTTTCAAACTGGGACTGGTCTACTGGCCGGGACAGGATTTCAGAAAGAAACTTACCAACCCTCACCACAGGGTGGTCTGAGTTTGTGGGGCCGAGCATACTGTCACGCTTGTGCTCGCCACAAACCTGGGTCGGACCGCGTGGCTGAGGTGGGGTTGTAAAAGCACCGACCTTAGACCGCGCAGGCTGATCCGGATTGCGCAGTTCTTAGTCGTACGTAGCAGGATCAGGAGTGGAGAAGACAGCATCGCCAGTGGACAAGCCAGGGTCAGGATCGGAGACATCAGGATTAACATTGTTCAAGCAGGAGTTCGGCAACAGGTAGTCAGGAGTACCCCGTTTCAGCTTAGGAGCGCGGGAGTGGCCCCTGCGCGTGCGGCGACCATGGCCCATGGTACTGGTCTCAGGAGGTGATAGGCAGACCAGAGTAGAACACCGCCTAGCTGCACTGGTAAACCAGTGCTTCAGCGCAAGAGTCCTGAGCGGGCTGGGGAATCCTCCATTTCAGCGCAGGAACCAGGACACGGCCTCTGCAATAGAGAATGAGCAGCAGACCCCAGGAACCAGGAAGCTGAAGAAACACTGGGGAAACCTCCGCTTCAGCACAGGAGACAGGAACAGACCGCTGCGTGAATATAGCAGCCGGTCACAGGAAACAAGGAGCTGAAGTCAACAAGGAGAGTACTCAGCTTCAGCACAGGAGACAGGAACAGACCGCTGCATGACAATAGCAGCCGGCCTTAGGAAACCTGGAGCTGAAGACAACAAGGAGAGTACTCAGCTTCAGCACAGGAGACAGGAACAGACCGCTGCATGACAATAGCAGCCGGCCTTAGGAAACCAGGATAACAAGCCAGGGGCTTGTGGCAGAACAGTTAGTGACATCCAGAAAGGACTATGCTCGGCAGGGAGCATTGTGGGAAAGCAGTACTTAAAGGTCAGTGAACCAATAGCAGAAGGGGCGCGTGGCAGTATTGCTTTGGTGAGTGAATCCAGGCTGCAGTAAATATCAGGGGAAGTGTTCCAGGACTGCACCTGTCTGCAAGGAAAGGCAAACAGTAAACCGAGGAGCGGATTCCTTACAGTCAGTTATTTTAGTGAGGGCAGTTTCCGTGGAGTGAGCAGTGCGGAAGTCAGATTGTAGAGGGCCTAGGAGAGAATAGGTGTTGATAAAATGGAGCAAGCGAGAGAATACAAAACGTTCAAGGAGTTTAGAGGCAAAAGGCAGGAGGGAGACAGGTCGATAGTTAGAAAGACAGGTAGGGTCAAGCTTGCTGTTTTTGAGTAATGGTATGACTGTTGCATGTTTGAAGGAGGATGGAAAGGTTCCAGAGCAGAGGGTGTGAGCGTAGGGATTATAGTAGGAGCAAGAGGTTTTATGAGATGGGAGGGAATGGGGTCAAGAGGGCAAGTGGTAGAGGGAGAAGAGGCGATCAACAGCGACACATCCTCCTCTGAGACAGTGGAAAAAGAGTCAAGGAAGGCAGGAGGAGAGTTAGGAAGAGGTGTAGGATTAGGAAGAGTTGTATGTTAGGGGGGGTAGAGGGGTTGTTGGTGTAATATATATACAGTGTTCGACAAATCACCCACAAATCTACTCGCCGAACCAAAAAATCTACTCGCCACCCTCACCCACTACCCAAGGGAGGCCTACCCACATACCCTTGGGGCCAATACACCCTCCCCCCACCCCGAGTACCCACAATAAAAACAACACACTGCCCCACAATAAACATCATTCTATTTATTAAATACATAACCCACCCCCTGTGCCCCCCCATAAATACATGATTTATCCTTTTACATACAGGGTTCATACCCCAGCCCCACGCGAGTCCCCGGCGGTCCTGGCGGGTCACCTGACAGACCTACAGTGTACCAGCAACTTGTTTCACACAGGTTCTGGAGGCCTGTTGGTGGGTCCCGCCAAGCGTCATGGCCCCCAGGTGGTTCCGCGGGTCACCGTGGGCCACAATTGGGTCCCCACGGTAGGCCCGCGGATGTCTGGGAGCCCCGGGTCAGACCCACAGGTGTCTGCGGGGCCTCGGGTGGTTCTTACGGGGTCTGGGGACTCACGAGTGCTCACTACGGGTCCGTGGTGTCCCCACGGATGTGGGACCACCGGTTCTTCCCTGCACACTACAGGTCTGCGGAGCCTCCACAGATGTGAGGCCACCGGTTCTTCCCCGCAAGTGTGACCCGTGGAACCACCAGCCTGATACCCGTGAGATACCCGAGGATACCGCAGGTGGTCTCCAGAGGTCTCACGCAGTACCAAAGAACCAACCCTGAATGTAAAATAAATAAACCTGGCCTATACATTCAATACATACATCCCCCCGGTTAGTGTGGGAGGGTATGTAGGCCTCCCGAGTGGTGGGTGAGGATGGGTTAACCCCTTAATGACTGTAGCGGTTAATAACCGCTATGGTGTTTAAGGGGTTAGGGGACATTACATTGGCTATTGTGATTGTTGTGCATGTTTTGCAGCACCGGAGAGGCATGGGCAGAATGAAGATGAGGATGAAGATGGCCTTCATCGTGGGTGCCTGTAAAACGTAAGTGTAAAATGTTTTTATTGTATTTATTGTCAGTTATATGTTTTTTAAATGGGCAAATGCATTATTATCCATATGTGGATAATAGTAATTTTGCCCATTACAGTACTGTATGTGTTAGGGGGCGGGGGGGATGCGTGTTGTTTATTGGGGGCAATTGTCCCCAATAAACATGCTAATGTGCCTTAACCCCTTCATTGCCTTAGCGGCTATCCGCTAAGGTAATGAAGCTGCATTAATGTATTTTTATTAATAGTGTGCGGGAGCAGGGGGTCCCCTGAGCTGAACCGCATTGATTTCTGCCTCAGAGACCCCCTCGTCGCCCACGTCGCGTCTTGGACGCTATAAAGATGGCGGCGGCACTGGCACCCGATGCCCCATACCGGGGTCTGTAACTCGGGAAGCAGGGAGTCTCTGAGGCAGAAATCAATGCGGTTCAGCTCAGGCGACCCCCTGCTCCCGCACACTATTATTAAAAATACATTAATGCTGCTTCATTACCATAGCGTATAGCCGCTACGGTAATGAATTATTGTTTATTGTTATATGTAAAAAACAGCAAAAGGTAGCGCTAACCAATATGTGATAGTAATAACACAATGTAAAACACCTTATGTATTCACACAAACGGGGCTGCCTGGTGATACAAAAAACGGACCCCCTGGTCAGAACAAGTACATAGAAAGGAGATATGTATCTAAAGGCGCCTAGAATAACAATGAAATATACAAAAGGATATATAAAAACCAAGCTTGTTGGATGGTCGGAAGTAGCTCCTCAAGGTGTGCTTAAAAAAAAGAAGAAAGCACAACACATAGCATAATACTGTTGGTATACAGTTTAGGATCCAGGGCAGGAAGGGAGCAGTATCCTCAGGAACACCCAGAAAAAAATACAAAAATAATCATAGTGCAGTATGAAAAATAAATGTAAGTCAAACTATGAAACTTGGCTCTTGTAGATAACCTACTTACAAAATGTAAGATTCAAAATTGCGGGTTTTTTATTAAGGATGGATCTTTGGGCACCTCAGCTTGGGACCGCAGCATACAACAGCATACATCAATAGGGCTGGTGTCAGGCAGGATCATGTTTTCACATCGGCAGCAGCTCCCAATCAGTCATATGCAATCATACAAAGATAATGGAAACAATAGTGTTTTACCAGATAACACCAAATTTTATCATGGGAACGTGCAGGAAATGTACTCACAATGTATTAAATGAGCACATTCACATCAGGGTATCTTTAGGCAGCAGATGAACGGCTCGGCAGATGAAAACAAGTCCTCCACTTCACTCCACTCACTAGCCCTCCACGAGGGTGCCCCCTCGTCCGGTGCCGGATGGATGGCGTCTGTCGTCACTTCCTGGCCTGGCGGTGACGACTTCCGGTAGGAGCGGGTAGATCGAAGGGTAGGAGGAACGCCGGACCGCAGCTATGCCTCCGTGGGTACAGCAGAAAGACAGCTACCAAACAGTGTATACAGCTGGGCTCTGCTAACTGGCTGAACTTGCTTGGCTCAACGCGTTTCACTGCATACCGCAGCTTCCTCAGGAGCAATGATTATGTCCCCTACTGGGTGTTATTTAAATAGCCTATTCAATTAAGGCAATTAATTATTCAATCACACATGATTACACTCAAAAAAATTAACATAATTACACACAGAGTCTCCCAAGATGGGTACATAATCTCTGTGGTCCAAAAAACGACGCATAAAATACATAAATAAGTTTATTTAATAGAACATAAAAAAGGGTAAAAATGCCTACACAGATTAAAAGAATAAATAATAAAATTTAATTAGTATGGGGTCAAAGGATAGAGATGCTTGGTGGAGGGTGGAGAGAGAGAAAGAGACATGAGTTAATCATGAGTACTGAGTTCAGAAGTCACAGAGTTAGACAAAAGCATATTAAAATTAATAAAATACAAATTGATAATATAAAGTAATAATATAAACTGGCATGAATTGATAAGGAAAGAAGAAGGAAAGTGCAATTATAGTGACTAGAGGAAAGGTGCAATCTCAAAATCAACGTTGAGACCATGTGGTGTCAGTGTATTAAGTTTATGCACCCAGTACATCTCTCTTTTGCTTAAATCTAAATTTCTGTCCCGTCCTCTCCAATGTTGTGCAACATGTTCTATGGCAGTGAATTTCAGCCCTTTTATATTGGAGTTATGGAAAAGGGAAAAATGTTTAGAGACATTATGTGTCTGCACACTGCGCCTTATATTGCTTAGGTGTTCTAAAATGCGTATCTTAATGGCTCTTGATGTTTTTCCAACATATTGGAGCCCGCATGGGCATTCCAGGAGGTAGATTATGTAATTAGAGTTACAGTTCATGTACTGTTTTATTTTGTAATCCTCATTTTTATTATTACACTTAAATCCCTTTTTGTCTTGCTGTTTGTATTCACAGGCTTTACAAGAGCCACAGCCATGGAACCCTTCCAATTTCTGGAGCCATCCATTTCTATTCGTCTCTAGTTTTTTAATATTACTAGGAGCTATCATGCCTTTTAAATTTCTTGCCTTTTTAAAAATCACTCTCGGGCGTTCTGGCATTTCGTCCTTCAAAATCGGGTCGTTCAATAAAACATGCCAGTGTTTTTGTATTATTTTCTTGATATTATTTGACTCTTTATTAAAAGAAGTTAAAAATGCTGTGTCAAAATTTGTGTTCAAAGGTTTTTCTTTATTTTTAGGTACTATTAAGTCCTTTCTATTCAGACCATTTGCTTTTTCAAATGCTACGTCCAGGAGTTCTGTTCTATATTGTTTTTCTACAAAACGTTCCTTTAATATATTGCACTGATCATTAAATACTGTATTGTCAGTGCAATTTCTCCGCATCCGTCTGAATTGATTGTATGGGACATTGTCCATCCATACATTTTGGTGACAGCTTGTACGCAAAATATAGTTGTTGCTGTCAACTTCCTTAAAATAGGACCTAGTTTTAAGAGTACCGTTCTCTATGTAGATATTTAGATCCAAATAGTTGAGAGAGGTTCTACTTGTTACAGAGGTGAATTGTAAATTGTACATATTAACGTTAATACTCGACAAGAAGGAGTCCAAACTCTCCTGCCCGCCACGCCAAATCAAAAACACATCATCGATGTAGCGCCGCCATAGGACAAGGTCCGCCCCCAGAACGCCGCCGGGCCAAATGTGCTGTTCCTCCCAGAATCCCATAAAGAGATTGGCGTAACTGGGAGCAAACCTCGTACCCATGGCGGTGCCACATCTCTGAATATAAAAACTGTTTTCAAACCAAAAATAGTTCTTGTCAAGTATAAAGCATATACCATCTATAATGAATTGAACTTGCTGTTCTTTCATATCTGGATCTTGCTTCAGAAAGAAATTAACTGCTTCACATCCTAAATTCTTTTCTATCGATGTGTATAGAGACGCAACATCTATAGTAGCCATAATATACTCATTGTTCCAAGTAAAATTCTCTAGTAGATTTAACACATCTGTAGTATCTTTCAGATATGATTTGAGGGATTTTACATGACTTTGTAGGAAAGTGTCAATATAAGCAGACAGATTCGATGTGAGTGAGTTAATTCCAGAGACAATCGGTCTCCCGGGAGGTTGTTTCATGCATTTATGAACTTTAGGTAATATGTAGAATATCGGTAATTGGGGACATTCATTAAATAGGAATTTGTATTCGTTCTCATTCAGTATGCCTAATTCCCTACCATGTTCTAGGAGAACTTTAAGATCATTTGTAAAGGTTTTTGTGGGGTTGTTTTGTAGAATGTCATGTCTTTTTGTCTCCTAAGAGGCGGTGGGCTTCTTTTAGGTAGTCATCTCTATTCTGGATGACTACCCCCCCTCCTTTGTCCGCCAGTTTTATCACTATATTTGTGTTGTTTATTATTTCTTCTAAGGCGGACCTCTCTTCTTTATTCATATTATTTCTAATCTTAGATTTGTTACTCTTTGAGAGCTCCTCAAAGTCCTTGACAATTAGATTATAAAAGACATCTAAGTGATTTCCCTTACAATAGGCAGGATTAAATGTAGATTTATTCTTAAGTGTTGTATGTTTGAATGTTTCACTTTCTTTCTCAACAGTAGGGTTGAGATTGGACATTCTTGACTCCACATTTTTACTTAAAAAGAACCTTTTAACTGTTAATTTTCTAATATATTTGTTTGCGTCCACAAATAGTTCGAAGTTATTAGGTCCACAGGTGGGCGCAAAAGACAATCCCTTGGAGATGACACTTAATTGTGAGGTAGTTAAATCTACACTGCTGAGATTAAAGATATTTTTATTCTTTACAGGGTTAGCTGTTCTCACTTTTTTCTTTCTTCCCCCCCGCTTTCCTCTCTGATTCTTTCCCCTTTGGGGTAGTGGCTCCCCTCTTCTGTCTCCAAGAGGGGAGTGAATGGGTTTTTTGTTTCCCAAATACTGATATCTAAAAAATCACTAGTCCCCACAACTCCAATGGGTGAGCGTGATCTACTTGCTTTGGCATATTTAGCAGAATCATACCTCTCTCTTTCTCTTTTTCTATCCTCTCTATCTTTTCTTAATTCTCTTTCTCTTTTAAGTTCTCTATCTTTTTTGTATTCTCTCTCTTTTCTTTCTCTTTCTTTTTCTCTTTCTTTTTGATCTCGATTCCTTTTAAGTTCCTTCTCTTTTAGAATCTCCTTTTCCCTCTGTGATTCCTTTTCTCTATGTAGCTCTCTTTCTCTAAATTCTCTTTCCCTTCTCTGTTCTCTCTCTTTTTCTCTGTGTTGTTCTCTTTCCTTATATTCTCTTTCTCTTCTTTGTTCTCTCTCTTTCACTATGTCTCTCTCCCTGCGTCTCTCCCTCTCTAACGCTTGTTCCCTCTCTCTTAGGGATGTTCTCTCATTAAAATATTCTCTCTCTCTATATGAGTCTTTCTCCTTAAGATCTCTTTCTTGGTTAAAATTTTGTCTAGGTATAAAATCTTTCCTTGGACCATAATACAACGATTTAGAGTCATGATTGTCTCTCCTTGGTACTCTAGGTGTAAAATGACGTTTGTCAGAATATGGTTTAATACCATGCTGCTCTGAAGTGATCTGAGGTTCCCTAACTGATCTATCCTCAGGTCTACTCTGTGTTTGATAGTTTTTCTTTTTCTTCCAATCCCTTTGTTCCCCTCTAAGGTAATCTTCCTCATCTCTTTGAAATTTATTAGTTTTGCTAGTGAAAAGATCTTGTTCAAGTCTATCAATTTTCTTTTTCAAATCCCGATCTTTAATTTTAAATTCAATGGTATCTTCCATATGGGCCAACTTCTCCTCTATTATAGTCACCTCCTCATCAATTTTCTTAATATGTTTTTTGTGTTGATTAATTAGGGATGTCATAAGATTAAAGGAGCAGTTGTCTATGGTCTCATGCCATTTTTTCACAAAATCCTCATCGTCCAAATTGGACGATGGTTTTTTTGTGAATCTCAAACCTCTAGGGATACGTTTACAATCCATATACCTATTTAAAAATTTGAGGTCTAGCCATCTTCTAGTATCTTTAATAAGTAACCTCTCTAGTTTGATAAATTCTTCATCTAGAAAATCATCTTTCACCAGTGTATGTGTTATATTAGTATCAGTAAACAGTAAATGTCTGTTTTGTCTTTTTGCAAATATATTCGGTGAAACAACTTCCATAATATCAAAATAAACAATAATAAAAGTGTATAATATAAAACAATAGTGTACAGCAGCCACCAAATCAAGTGCAGAGAAACAGTGTGAAACCCAGTGACTTGGAAAGGCGCTTAACAACTATAAATGTGAACAAAGAATATAAAAGTTCGTGAAACTGAAAAATTCTCTCAACCTTCCAGGGAATATGCACTGATTCCCTTACAACAGTTTAGGATCCAGGGCAGGAAGGGAGCAGTATCCTCAGGAACACCCAGAAAAAAATACAAAAATAATCATAGTGCAGTATGAAAAATAAATGTAAGTCAAACTATGAAACTTGGCTCTTGTAGATAACCTACTTACAAAATGTAAGATTCAAAATTGCGGGTTTTTTATTAAGGATGGATCTTTGGGCACCTCAGCTTGGGACCGCAGCATACAACAGCATACATCAATAGGGCTGGTGTCAGGCAGGATCATGTTTTCACATCGGCAGCAGCTCCCAATCAGTCATATGCAATCATACAAAGATAATGGAAACAATAGTGTTTTACCAGATAACACCAAATTTTATCATGGGAACGTGCAGGAAATGTACTCACAATGTATTAAATGAGCACATTCACATCAGGGTATCTTTAGGCAGTAGATGAACGGCTCGGCAGATGAAAACAAGTCCTCCACTTCACTCCACTCACTAGCCCTCCACGAGGGTGCCCCCTCGTCCGGTGCCGGATGGATGGCGTCTGTCGTCACTTCCTGGCCTGGCGGTGACGACTTCCGGTAGGAGCGGGTAGATCGAAGGGTAGGAGGAACGCCGGACCGCAGCTATGCTCCGTAGGTACAGCAGAAAGACAGCTACCAAACAGTGAATACAGCTGGGCTCTGCAAACTGGCTGAACTTGCTTGGCTCAACGCGTTTCACTGCATACCGCAGCTTCCTCAGGAGCAATGATTATGTCCCCTACTGGGTGTTATTTAAATAGCCTATTCAATTAAGGCAATTAATTATTCAATCACACATGATTACACTCAAAAAAATTAACATAATTACACACAGAGTCTCCCAAGATGGGTACATAATCTCTGTGGTCCAAAAAACGACGCATAAAATACATAAATAAGTTTATTTAATAGAACATAAAAAAGGGTAAAAATGCCTACACAGATTAAAAGAATAAATAATAAAATTTAATTAGTATGGGGTCAAAGGATAGAGATGCTTGGTGGAGGGTGGAGAGAGAGAAAGAGACATGAGTTAATCATGAGTACTGAGTTCAGAAGTCACAGAGTTAGACAAAAGCATATTAAAATTAATAAAATACAAATTGATAATATAAAGTAATAATATAAACTGGCATGAATTGATAAGGAAAGAAGAAGGAAAGTGCAATTATAGTGACTAGAGGAAAGGTGCAATCTCAAAATCAACGTTGAGACCATGTGGTGTCAGTGTATTAAGTTTATGCACCCAGTACATCTCTCTTTTGCTTAAATCTAAATTTCTGTCCCGTCCTCTCCAATGTTGTGTAACATGTTCTATGGCAGTGAATTTCAGCCCTTTTATATTGGAGTTATGGAAAAGGGAAAAATGTTTAGAGACATTATGTGTCTGCACACTGCGCCTTATATTGCTTAGGTGTTCTAAAATGCGTATCTTAATGGCTCTTGATGTTTTTCCAACATATTGGAGCCCGCATGGGCATTCCAGGAGGTAGATTATGTAATTAGAGTTACAGTTCATGTACTGTTTTATTTTGTAATCCTCATTTTTATTATTACACTTAAATCCCTTTTTGTCTTGCTGTTTGTATTCACAGGCTTTACAAGAGCCACAGCCATGGAACCCTTCCAATTTCTGGAGCCATCCATTTCTATTCGTCTCTAGTTTTTTAATATTACTAGGAGCTATCATGCCTTTTAAATTTCTTGCCTTTTTAAAAATCACTCTCGGGCGTTCTGGCATTTCGTCCTTCAAAATCGGGTCGTTCAATAAAACATGCCAGTGTTTTTGTATTATTTTCTTGATATTATTTGACTCTTTATTAAAAGAAGTTAAAAATGCTGTGTCAAAATTTGTGTTCAAAGGTTTTTCTTTATTTTTAGGTACTATTAAGTCCTTTCTATTCAGACCATTTGCTTTTTCAAATGCTACGTCCAGGAGTTCTGTTCTATATTGTTTTTCTACAAAACGTTCCTTTAATATATTGCACTGATCATTAAATACTGTATTGTCAGTGCAATTTCTCCGCATCCGTCTGAATTGATTGTATGGGACATTGTCCATCCATACATTTTGGTGACAGCTTGTACGCAAAATATAGTTGTTGCTGTCAACTTCCTTAAAATAGGACCTAGTTTTAAGAGTACCGTTCTCTATGTAGATATTTAGATCCAAATAGTTGAGAGAGGTTCTACTTGTTACAGAGGTGAATTGTAAATTGTACATATTAACGTTAATACTCGACAAGAAGGAGTCCAAACTCTCCTGCCCGCCACGCCAAATCAAAAACACATCATCGATGTAGCGCCGCCATAGGACAAGGTCCGCCCCCAGAACGCCGCCGGGCCAAATGTGCTGTTCCTCCCAGAATCCCATAAAGAGATTGGCGTAACTGGGAGCAAACCTCGTACCCATGGCGGTGCCACATCTCTGAATATAAAAACTGTTTTCAAACCAAAAATAGTTCTTGTCAAGTATAAAGCATATACCATCTATAATGAATTGAACTTGCTGTTCTTTCATATCTGGATCTTACTTCAGAAAGAAATTAACTGCTTCACATCCTAAATTCTTTTCTATCGATGTGTATAGAGACGCAACATCTATAGTAGCCATAATATACTCATTGTTCCAAGTAAAATTCTCTAGTAGATTTAACACATCTGTAGTATCTTTCAGATATGATTTGAGGGATTTTACATGACTTTGTAGGAAAGTGTCAATATAAGCAGACAGATTCGATGTGAGTGAGTTAATTCCGGAGACAATCGGTCTCCCGGGAGGTTGTTTCATGCATTTATGAACTTTAGGTAATATGTAGAATATCGGTAATTGGGGACATTCATTAAATAGGAATTTGTATTCGTTCTCATTCAGTATGCCTAATTCCCTACCATGTTCTAGGAGAACTTTAAGATCATTTGTAAAGGTTTTTGTGGGGTTGTTTTGTAGAATGTCATGTCTTTTTGTCTCCTAAGAGGCGGTGGGCTTCTTTTAGGTAGTCATCTCTATTCTGGATGACTACCCCCCCTCCTTTGTCCGCCTGTTTTATCACTATATTTGTGTTGTTTGTTATTTCTTCTAAGGCGGACCTCTCTTCTTTATTCATATTATTTCTAATCTTAGATTTGTTACTCTTTGAGAGCTCCTCAAAGTCCTTGACAATTAGATTATAAAAGACATCTAAGTGATTTCCCTTACAATAGGCAGGATTAAATGTAGATTTATTCTTAAGTGTTGTATGTTTGAATGTTTCACTTTCTTTCTCAACAGTAGGGTTGAGATTGGACATTCTTGACTCCACATTTTTACTTAAAAAGAACCTTTTAACTGTTAATTTTCTAATATATTTGTTTGCGTCCACAAATAGTTCGAAGTTATTAGGTCCACAGGTGGGCGCAAAAGACAATCCCTTGGAGATGACACTTAATTGTGAGGTAGTTAAATCTACACTGCTGAGATTAAAGATATTTTTATTCTTTACAGGGTTAGCTGTTCTCACTTTTTTCTTTCTTCCCCCCCGCTTTCCTCTCTGATTCTTTCCCCTTTGGGGTAGTGGCTCCCCTCTTCTGTCTCCAAGAGGGGAGTGAATGGGTTTTTTGTTTCCCAAATACTGATATCTAAAAAATCACTAGTCCCCACAACTCCAATGGGTGAGCGTGATCTACTTGCTTTGGCATATTTAGCAGAATCATACCTCTCTCTTTCTCTTTTTCTATCCTCTCTATCTTTTCTTAATTCTCTTTCTCTTTTAAGTTCTCTATCTTTTTGGTATTCTCTCTCTTTTCTTTCTCTTTCTTTTTCTCTTTCTTTTTGATCTCGATTCCTTTTAAGTTCCTTCTCTTTTAGAATCTCTTTTTCCCTCTGTGATTCCTTTTCTCTATGTAGCTCTCTTTCTCTAAATTCTCTTTCCCTTCTCTGTTCTCTCTCTTTTTCTCTGTGTTGTTCTCTTTCCTTATATTCTCTTTCTCTTCTTTGTTCTCTCTCTTTCACTATGTCTCTCTCCCTGCGTCTCTCCCTCTCTAACGCTTGTTCCCTCTCTCTTAGGGATGTTCTCTCATTAAAATATTCTCTCTCTCTATATGAGTCTTTCTCCTTAAGATCTCTTTCTTGGTTAAAATTTTGTCTAGGTATAAAATCTTTCCTTGGACCATAATACAACGATTTAGAGTCATGATTGTCTCTCCTTGGTACTCTAGGTGTAAAATGACGTTTGTCAGAATATGGTTTAATACCATGCTGCTCTGAAGTGATCTGAGGTTCCCTAACTGATCTATCCTCAGGTCTACTCTGTGTTTGATAGTTTTTCTTTTTCTTCCAATCCCTTTGTTCCCCTCTAAGGTAATCTTCCTCATCTCTTTGAAATTTATTAGTTTTGCTAGTGAAAAGATCTTGTTCAAGTCTATCAATTTTCTTTTTCAAATCCCGATCTTTAATTTTAAATTCAATGGTATCTTCCATATGGGCCAACTTCTCCTCTATTATAGTCACCTCCTCATCAATTTTCTTAATATGTTTTTTGTGTTGATTAATTAGGGATGTCATAAGATTAAAGGAGCAGTTGTCTATGGTCTCATGCCATTTTTTCACAAAATCCTCATCGTCCAAATTGGACGATGGTTTTTTTGTGAATCTCAAACCTCTAGGGATACGTTTACAATCCATATACCTATTTAAAAATTTGAGGTCTAGCCATCTTCTAGTATCTTTAATAAGTAACCTCTCTAGTTTGATAAATTCTTCATCTAGAAAATCATCTTTCACCAGTGTATGTGTTATATTAGTATCAGTAAACAGTAAATGTCTGTTTTGTCTTTTTGCAAATATATTCGGTGAAACAACTTCCATAATATCAAAATAAACAATGATAAAAGTGTATAATATAAAACAATAGTGTACAGCAGCCACCAAATCAAGTGCAGAGAAACAGTGTGAAACCCAGTGACTTGGAAAGGCGCTTAACAACTATAAATGTGAACAAAGAATATAAAAGTTCGTGAAACTGAAAAATTCTCTCAACCTTCCAGGGAATATGCACTGATTCCCTTACAACAGTTTAGGATCCAGGGCAGGAAGGGAGCAGTATCCTCAGGAACACCCAGAAAAAAATACAAAAATAATCATAGTGCAGTATGAAAAATAAATGTAAGTCAAACTATGAAACTTGGCTCTTGTAGATAACCTACTTACAAAATGTAAGATTCAAAATTGCGGGTTTTTTATTAAGGATGGATCTTTGGGCACCTCAGCTTGGGACCGCAGCATACAACAGCATACATCAATAGGGCTGGTGTCAGGCAGGATCATGTTTTCACATCGGCAGCAGCTCCCAATCAGTCATATGCAATCATACAAAGATAATGGAAACAATAGTGTTTTACCAGATAACACCAAATTTTATCATGGGAACGTGCAGGAAATGTACTCACAATGTATTAAATGAGCACATTCACATCAGGGTATCTTTAGGCAGTAGATGAACGGCTCGGCAGATGAAAACAAGTCCTCCACTTCACTCCACTCACTAGCCCTCCACGAGGGTGCCCCCTCGTCCGGTGCCGGATGGATGGCGTCTGTCGTCACTTCCTGGCCTGGCGGTGACGACTTCCGGTAGGAGCGGGTAGATCGAAGGGTAGGAGGAACGCCGGACCGCAGCTATGCCTCCGTAGGTACAGCAGAAAGACAGCTACCAAACAGTGAATACAGCTGGGCTCTGCAAACTGGCTGAACTTGCTTGGCTCAACGCGTTTCACTGCATACCGCAGCTTCCTCAGGAGCAATGATTATGTCCCCTACTGGGTGTTATTTAAATAGCCTATTCAATTAAGGCAATTAATTATTCAATCACACATGATTACACTCAAAAAAATTAACATAATTACACACAGAGTCTCCCAAGATGGGTACATAATCTCTGTGGTCCAAAAAACGACGCATAAAATACATAAATAAGTTTATTTAATAGAACATAAAAAAGGGTAAAAATGCCTACACAGATTAAAAGAATAAATAATGGATGCGCATGCGCGACAACGGACTGAATGGCTGTTTGATCATTCAGCTCCGTTTCTAGCCGACACAATTTAATTAATAAATACATCCAAACCTGACGGATTTCGCCGAAATTTGACCACAACTTACCCGGACACCTCCAGGATGTCTAAAGGGACAAGATCGAAGCGCCCCTCCACAGTAATGACTGATTATTACAGCAAAGGAGATCAGCCACGCGCCCGCAGCCATGAGGGCCCCCCGCCAAGCGGGTCCGACTCAGAGGCAGAGGGAGATGAGGATAGCGGGAATAGAATCATGCGGAGGCGTGATATGCAGGAGTTCTGCACAGACATCAAAAGATGCCTGCAGGCTGAAGTGGCGTCCCTGAGAGCGGACATAAACAACATTGGCGCCAGAACGGACTCCCTAGAGAGGAAGCTGGACACCACGGTAAAGTCCCTCCACAGAACTGATAAACAGCTAGCCCAAGTGAAGGACACTATCCAAGACCTCTTAGATAAGCAGGAAGATGCGGAAAACCGAGAGCGTCGTAATAATGTGAGGATTAGGGGGGTCTCAGAAGAGGAACTTGACCCGGAGGACTTTGTGGGCCGGTGGCTAACTCAATTGATGCCGGATAAGACGGCCCAGGACCTGCATCTGGACCGGTGTCACAGAGCCCTGAGATCCAGGCCGCAGCAGGGAGACCCCCCGCGAGATATCATCGCCCGCTTCCATTATTTTAAAATAAAAGAACTGTTTACCCAGCTGACCCGCAATAATCCTTCCTTTGAATCACAAAAAATCCAAGTTTTTCAGGACATCTCCCCCACCACATTATTAAAAAGGAAACAACTTACCCCAATTACCAAGATCCTCAGAGATGAAGGGGTTAAGTACCGCTGGATTTTCCCCTTTGGGCTCCTAGTATCCAGAAACGGGGCATCTACAACAATAAAAAAAGCTGAAGATGGCGGCGCCTTCCTCACTAAACTGGGCCTGCAGGACAAAATCACAGAGGAAGTGGCGGGAAACAGAACAGCGCCGGATCCAACATGGCGGGAGGCGGGAAGACCCAACAAGAAAAATCAGGCTCGCAGTCCACGGTAATCGGTCTACTACTGAGACTGAGTTCCCTCACAGTTTATGTTAACCCCCCCCCCCTACCTCCCGCTCTCCGCTCGCCTAAAAATACCTGTAGTAGCCCCACAGAGACCCCCCCGTACAGCTACACCCCCCCCCCCTACGGCACCCCCCCCCGGAGCCCAGAAGAGCCAAGGCCCTTTGGACTTGATGCACCACTTACCTGATCCCCTGACGGCAGCGGAGGGAGACTGGCAGCCATCTTGGATCAGCTCCGGTGCCCAACTGAGGAGGAACGGCTGCGGATGACGTCAGCGGGGAGGAGACTGCACTTCACGCGAGAGGGGCGCAGAAGAGAGGCCACATCCAAGATGGCGGAGGTCGGGACAGGCCGGAAGAGGCGGGATCCGGAAGGCGACTCCGGAGGAGATTAAGCAACACAAGGCGCCGAGGGAGAACGGCGCAGGAGGACACGCTAATAGAGCGCAAGTAGATAGAGTGAAGCGGGGCCCTAGGAGGTGGGACAAACGGGTAGCACAGAGTGCAGCAGAGTCCACCCCGCGGGCAGGCCATACACAGACACCCCCGCTTCCACGGCCGCCCCTGATCCTCGCGCTGACACCCCTGCCATTCCCACCGGCGCTTCTCTCACTGACACTCCTGCCCCTCTCGCGGACATCCCTTTGACACCCTGACTCATCGCGCTGACACCCCTACGCCCCCCGCTGGCACCACTCCCGCGGATACTCCTGCGGGCGAGTCCCTTGAGGTCACATCTTAGGCGCACGACAAACACCCCTATTCACGCTGACACCCCTGCTCCTTCCACAGACACCTTTACAAGAGTAACGGAAGCCTTATAAGTAAGGGGAGAGAGGGATAAATGTAGGAACACCCGCTGAAGTAGGGCCACATGCAGTAATAGCGAGAGGCAAGGGGCAGTAGTGAATGTAGACATAGGCCGACAGCGAGACTGGGGGGGCGGGAGTCGGAAGCCCCAAAACGGAGCTCTGGGAGGGGAAAACGAAAACATAAAGCAAAAACTGACAGAAAGTCATCGGAGGGTGCCCTGATGCATAGACACCTCAGGGGGGGAAATTAAATTAAGTTAAGCTTGGGGCAGCTAAGCTGAACTCAGGCTAAATTACGAGTTAAAGAAGCTGGGTGAATAACTACGGGAGTTGGCAGAAAGTTTGGGCCTGATAGGCAGTACAAGAGGCAAATCAGAAAAGGGCTACAGAGGACGGGGGGACAAGTTGATGACAGTTACTGATAGAAGGTCAGAGTTTTAGGTTACATGCAATTTCTTAAGTATGCAGGTTGTTTAAAAGTCAGGTTTGGACTAACAAAGTTACTAGTTCATCGGCTGAGACGGCGGTCCTATAGTCGTCATGCGTGTCTACCCTGGGGCTGGGGCAGCTGCCCTAGAACCCGAGGAAGTCCTGGGGACGAGGCGGGGCAACACGGCCCTTTGGAGGAGGAAAGAGTTAGAGGGCGTGTTCCGGATATCCGCAGTCCCACAGGCAAGGGAGAGACGGCGGTCCTATGCCGCTGATCAATCTCCCCAGTTGATGTGTGTTGTTTACGTGTTTTTTCTTTTCCCTTATGTGTCCCACATACCTACTGTGTCCACCCTCCCCCACATTATCTCCTATACGAGTGGCCCCCCGCTGAAGCCCTGCACAGAGCTGAGTACTGCAGAGGAACAGAAGCGGCACCGTAGCGACCCGATACATCCAAGAGCAACACTAAGAAAACAAGGTCAGTTCCCCACACCAACATGCCTTTAACCTTTATATCCCACAACACTAAGGGTCTCAACTCCCCATGCAAACGAAGGATAGCACTCACTGACTACAAAAAAAAGGGAGCGGACTTCATCCTACTCCAGGAAACACATTTCAGTACCACTAGTGCTCCCAAATATTTTGATAAACAATATAAGCAAGTATTCCTATCCTCCGCTCCAGAAAAAAAAGGGGAGTAGCAATCCTAGTCCATAATAGAGTAGGCCTAGTAGTGGACAAGGTAAAGAAAGATCAAGAGGGGAGGTTCCTGATGATCATAGGGTCCATCAATATGCTCCCCATAACAATAGCCACGCTGTATGCCCCTAACACCCATGAAGCAGAATTCTTTACGAAGACATTCGGCATCATAAAAAAGTTTAGCGAAGGAGCCCTAATCCTAGGTGGGGACTTCAACGTGGCTATGAACACAACCCTGGATCGCTCAGGTCCCCACAGGCGCAGAACTAACCCCCGACCTTCCGCACTAGAACAAGGTCTGAAAGACCTTCAACTAATAGACGCATGGAGAGAAATCCACCCACTAGAAAAACTTTATACTTTCTACTCACACCCACACGACTCATTCAGTAGAATCGATTACTTCTTTATCTCTAGCAGACTGGTCTCCACGGTCACCCACACGGGGATCCATGATATTTCATGGTCGGACCATGCACCGATCGAGCTAAGGTGCGCGCAGATAGGGCTGGAAAGACCAAGAGCAAACTGGAAACTAAATGACTCCCTCCTAAAAATCCCAGACCTTGAGAGAAAGATCAAAGAGGAGATTAAATACTTTTTCAGTGAAAATAAAGACAGCGTTGACTCACACATAACCCTCTGGGAGGCTCACAAAGCAACACTGAGGGGGGTTTTGATTAGTATGGGAGCCCGCAAGAAAAAGGAGCGCAACGCAAAAATTATTAAGGTGCAAGCAGAACTAAAACAGCACTGGGAACAACATAGGCGGTCACCCGATGCAGAGACCCTGCAACAAATTAAAGACACCCAGACTAAGCTGAATCTTCTGCTCACCTCCCAGGCTGAGAAAGCGTTAAGTTGGTCAAAGAGAAGATATTTCGAAAAAGCAAACAAACCAGATACCTTATTAGCCAAAATGATTAATTCCAAAACGCACAATTATAGTATCCAAGCGTTACGACGCGAATCAGGGGAAATTACTGCCAACCCCAAGCAAATTGTACGGGAATTTAAAGATTTCTACGCAAAATTATATGACGGGGATAAAGTAGCCAGATCACCAGCGAACAAGGTGGCCCTGGAGAACTTTCTAGCAAGTTCAAATATACCCTGTTTGAGCGGGGTGGACAGAGAGGTGATGGGCAGAGATTTTACAATGGAGGAATTATCGGAGGTTATGAAAAACCTGAAACCCTCTAAAGCCCCGGGCCCCGACGGGTACTCAAATCTTTACTACAAAAAGTTTAGGAAACAATTGGCCCCTTATTTACTACGTATGTTTAACCAAGTGTTGAACGGATCCCCATTCCCTAGCCAAATGCTCCAAGCATCCATTTCAGTAATACACAAAACAGGGAAAGACCCGCAGGACTGTAAGAGTTACAGACCTATATCCCTCATTAATTCGGACATCAAAATCTATTCCAAATTACTGGCCAATAGAGTGAGTCTAATCCTACCCAGACTGGTGCACCCAGATCAAGTCGGGTTTATCCAGGGTCGACAAGCATCAGATAATACCCGACGAATTATTGATCTGATAGAAATAGCCAATCGCAATGACATACCAGTTATGGCGCTCAGTCTGGATGCGGAAAAAGCGTTTGATAGGATAGACTGGCCATATCTGGAGGCCACGCTTGGAGCGTTCGGAATGGGCAACAAATTAATAAAAGCTATATTCGCACTATATTCGACCCCGTCGGCAAGGGTGACCCACCAGGGATTCGCTTCAGACCCCTTTCAAATTAAGAGCGGTACGCGACAGGGATGCCCGCTCTCCCCCCTCCTCTTTGCACTGTGTATGGAGCCGCTGGCGGCCCAGATCCGGGATAGCAAAGACATTTCAGGTATTGCCATCGGAAACCAGACGCATAAAGTGGCACTCTATGCGGATGACGTGTTCCTGACAGTATCCAGGCCCCTCACCTCTCTGCCGAACCTGTTTGAGGTATTGGGACGGTTCAATAGGGTCTCCGGGTTCAAAATAAATCAGAGCAAATCGGAGGCCATTAATATAAATCTCCCCAAACACGTAGAAAAATTAATTGCCCTTAACTTCAATTTTCGCTGGCAGAAGCAACAAATCAAATACCTGGGAGTCAATATCACACGGACATATAATACCATCGGCCACGCCAATTACCCGCAACTGATGCGGACCCTGAGAGAGGATCTCCATAAGTGGGCTAAAAACAAGATCTCATGGATTGGCAAAATCCACTGCGTAAAAATGAATTTGCTCCCTCGCCTCTTGTATCTTTTTCAAACGCTCCCAGTGCCGTTAAATTTGAAGGAAACTCTCTCCCTCCAAACTGAGATAGATAAGTTTATCTGGGGAGGCAAAAAGGCGAGAGTGAGCAAACAGATAATGCGCACACAAACAGGGGCGGGAGGACTAGCGGTACCTTGTTTGTTATCATACTACCGAGCGGCTCAATTATGTCAAATTGTGCAATGGCACACTAACCCCGACTCTAAAAGATGGGTCGCGTTAGAGCGAGAGGCATGCTCACCATTGGAACTAGAGCACCTGATTTGGTACCCTAAGAAGGTGCGCAATAGCACCAAACTGCCGCTATCCTCAATGACCAACTCGCTATCTATCTGGGCAGGCGCCAGGCTTAAGTGTGGCCTGACTAGCAGGGCATCGGGTATGACACCAATTTGGAATAACCCCCTCTTTGCTCCGGGCCAATCCAGCACAGATTTCTCTATCTGGAAACAAAACAACATAAAGCGTTTGGTGGATCTGGAGGGGAGAAAGGGCATAAAATTTTTCGAAATAGTCACATCTGACCACCATATTCCTAATGCCGAGATCTTTAGATACCTCCAGATCAGGGCGTTCTATCAAAAAGTTCAGCCACAGTCCCCTATGACAAATTTCGAAAAGCTCTGTCGATCAGGGACATCCACGGTGAGACTTACATCGCAGATGTATAAAGAAGTGACCGGTTCTAGCACGACAGTGAACGACAAAACCAGATATATGACCCAATGGGAGACAGACCTAGGCGAGGAGCTAGAGGTAGAGGACTGGACAAAGATTGTGACGGCAACCTCCAAAAGCTCTATGTGTACAACGTTAAGGGAGAACGCATATAAGGTAATGATGCGATGGTACCATACTCCCGCTAAATTAGCTAAATTCCTGCCCAGTTACTCCCCATTGTGTCCGAGACAATGTGGACAGCAAGCAGACTTGTTGCACATGCTGTGGTCCTGCCCCAAAATCGTCCCAGTCTGGGACTCAATTAAAGACTGGTTGAACATAATTACAGGTAAACCCGTCCCATTAGACCCATGGCTGTTCCTCCTGAACAGGCCAGCAATCGGGTTCACCAAAGGAGAAAACAAACTGATAGCTCACTTTGCTATGGCGATGAGGGGAGAGACTGCAGCACGCTGGAAACAAAATATAATCCCTTCAATTCCAAACATTAGACATAGAATTTGGACCGTATGCCAGATGGAAATGCTAACAAGCTTAGTCAACGACACTGGCGAAAATTTTGAAAAAGTATGGGCACCGTGGTTAGCCCAGAAAGAAATTCGGGAAGTAGATAGGTCCTCAATTTGGCTTTAATAGGAACAAATGCGTTCTCCCTTGAGGGAATACCTAACGACGGAACCTACACCACACTAAGATAGAGATGCCCCCCTCCCCCCCCCCCCCCCCACCCCACCACATAACCCTGTATGACCAAGATGGGTCACACAAGACAATGAGAGAGACAAATCAGTTACGAACCAGATGGCCTACAGGGTACGCAGAAAGTCCTCGGACGCAGAGAACCAGCATGGGGGAGGCAGAAGCGGACCCACGTAAGGAGACCCCCCCAACTCCCATACTCCCTCCCCCCCCCTCCTCTCTCTCTGTCCTTTTTCACGCCCCTTGTCTGTCTACCCCCCCCACCCCCCCGGCTCCTAGCAGGGGATCCCCTCCCCAGTATGTCTGTTGGTCTTCCCAGTTTGTCCAAAGACATCCACCAATTTACGAAACGGATTGTCACATGCAGTAAACTGTTACGGTACGCTGCCGAGAGATTATCTACTGTATGTATATTATGTACTGAACAAAATAAAAAATTTAAGTTGAAAAAAAAAAAAAAGAATAAATAATAAAATTTAATTAGTATGGGGTCAAAGGATAGAGATGCTTGGTGGAGGGTGGAGAGAGAGAAAGAGACATGAGTTAATCATGAGTACTGAGTTCAGAAGTCACAGAGTTAGACAAAAGCATATTAAAATTAATAAAATACAAATTGATAATATAAAGTAATAATATAAACTGGCATGAATTGATAAGGAAAGAAGAAGGAAAGTGCAATTATAGTGACTAGAGGAAAGGTGCAATCTCAAAATCAACGTTGAGACCATGTGGTGTCAGTGTATTAAGTTTATGCACCCAGTACATCTCTCTTTTGCTTAAATCTAAATTTCTGTCCCGTCCTCTCCAATGTTGTGCAACATGTTCTATGGCAGTGAATTTCAGCCCTTTTATATTGGAGTTATGGAAAAGGGAAAAATGTTTAGAGACATTATGTGTCTGCACACTGCGCCTTATATTGCTTAGGTGTTCTAAAATGCGTATCTTAATGGCTCTTGATGTTTTTCCAACATATTGGAGCCCGCATGGGCATTCCAGGAGGTAGATTATGTAATTAGAGTTACAGTTCATGTACTGTTTTATTTTGTAATCCTCATTTTTATTATTACACTTAAATCCCTTTTTGTCTTGCTGTTTGTATTCACAGGCTTTACAAGAGCCACAGCCATGGAACCCTTCCAATTTCTGGAGCCATCCATTTCTATTCGTCTCTAGTTTTTTAATATTACTAGGAGCTATCATGCCTTTTAAATTTCTTGCCTTTTTAAAAATCACTCTCGGGCGTTCTGGCATTTCGTCCTTCAAAATCGGGTCGTTCAATAAAACATGCCAGTGTTTTTGTATTATTTTCTTGATATTATTTGACTCTTTATTAAAAGAAGTTAAAAATGCTGTGTCAAAATTTGTGTTCAAAGGTTTTTCTTTATTTTTAGGTACTATTAAGTCCTTTCTATTCAGACCATTTGCTTTTTCAAATGCTACGTCCAGGAGTTCTGTTCTATATTGTTTTTCTACAAAACGTTCCTTTAATATATTGCACTGATCATTAAATACTGTATTGTCAGTGCAATTTCTCCGCATCCGTCTGAATTGATTGTATGGGACATTGTCCATCCATACATTTTGGTGACAGCTTGTACGCAAAATATAGTTGTTGCTGTCAACTTCCTTAAAATAGGACCTAGTTTTAAGAGTACCGTTCTCTATGTAGATATTTAGATCCAAATAGTTGAGAGAGGTTCTACTTGTTACAGAGGTGAATTGTAAATTGTACATATTAACGTTAATACTCGACAAGAAGGAGTCCAAACTCTCCTGCCCGCCACGCCAAATCAAAAACACATCATCGATGTAGCGCCGCCATAGGACAAGGTCCGCCCCCAGAACGCCGCCGGGCCAAATGTGCTGTTCCTCCCAGAATCCCATAAAGAGATTGGCGTAACTGGGAGCAAACCTCGTACCCATGGCGGTGCCACATCTCTGAATATAAAAACTGTTTTCAAACCAAAAATAGTTCTTGTCAAGTATAAAGCATATACCATCTATAATGAATTGAACTTGCTGTTCTTTCATATCTGGATCTTGCTTCAGAAAGAAATTAACTGCTTCACATCCTAAATTCTTTTCTATCGATGTGTATAGAGACGCAACATCTATAGTAGCCATAATATACTCATTGTTCCAAGTAAAATTCTCTAGTAGATTTAACACATCTGTAGTATCTTTCAGATATGATTTGAGGGATTTTACATGACTTTGTAGGAAAGTGTCAATATAAGCAGACAGATTCGATGTGAGTGAGTTAATTCCGGAGACAATCGGTCTCCCGGGAGGTTGTTTCATGCATTTATGAACTTTAGGTAATATGTAGAATATCGGTAATTGGGGACATTCATTAAATAGGAATTTGTATTCGTTCTCATTCAGTATGCCTAATTCCCTACCATGTTCTAGGAGAACTTTAAGATCATTTGTAAAGGTTTTTGTGGGGTTGTTTTGTAGAATGTCATGTCTTTTTGTCTCCTAAGAGGCGGTGGGCTTCTTTTAGGTAGTCATCTCTATTCTGGATGACTACCCCCCCTCCTTTGTCCGCCTGTTTTATCACTATATTTGTGTTGTTTGTTATTTCTTCTAAGGCGGACCTCTCTTCTTTATTCATATTATTTCTAATCTTAGATTTGTTACTCTTTGAGAGCTCCTCAAAGTCCTTGACAATTAGATTATAAAAGACATCTAAGTGATTTCCCTTACAATAGGCAGGATTAAATGTAGATTTATTCTTAAGTGTTGTATGTTTGAATGTTTCACTTTCTTTCTCAACAGTAGGGTTGAGATTGGATATTCTTGACTCCACATTTTTACTTAAAAAGAACCTTTTAACTGTTAATTTTCTAATATATTTGTTTGCGTCCACAAATAGTTCGAAGTTATTAGGTCCACAGGTGGGCGCAAAAGACAATCCCTTGGAGATGACACTTAATTGTGAGGTAGTTAAATCTACACTGCTGAGATTAAAGATATTTTTATTCTTTACAGGGTTAGCTGTTCTCACTTTTTTCTTTCTTCCCCCCCGCTTTCCTCTCTGATTCTTTCCCCTTTGGGGTAGTGGCTCCCCTCTTCTGTCTCCAAGAGGGGAGTGAATGGGTTTTTTGTTTCCCAAATACTGATATCTAAAAAATCACTAGTCCCCACAACTCCAATGGGTGAGGGTGATCTACTTGCTTTGGCATATTTAGCAGAATCATACCTCTCTCTTTCTCTTTTTCTATCCTCTCTATCTTTTCTTAATTCTCTTTCTCTTTTAAGTTCTCTATCTTTTTGGTATTCTCTCTCTTTTCTTTCTCTTTCTTTTTCTCTTTCTTTTTGATCTCGATTCCTTTTAAGTTCCTTCTCTTTTAGAATCTCTTTTTCCCTCTGTGATTCCTTTTCTCTATGTAGCTCTCTTTCTCTAAATTCTCTTTCCCTTCTCTGTTCTCTCTCTTTTTCTCTGTGTTGTTCTCTTTCCTTATATTCTCTTTCTCTTCTTTGTTCTCTCTCTTTCACTATGTCTCTCTCCCTGCGTCTCTCCCTCTCTAACGCTTGTTCCCTCTCTCTTAGGGATGTTCTCTCATTAAAATATTCTCTCTCTCTATATGAGTCTTTCTCCTTAAGATCTCTTTCTTGGTTAAAATTTTGTCTAGGTATAAAATCTTTCCTTGGACCATAATACAACGATTTAGAGTCATGATTGTCTCTCCTTGGTACTCTAGGTGTAAAATGACGTTTGTCAGAATATGGTTTAATACCATGCTGCTCTGAAGTGATCTAAGGTTCCCTAACTGATCTATCCTTAGGTCTACTCTGTGTTTGATAGTTTTTCTTTTTCTTCCAATCCCTTTGTTCCCCTCTAAGGTAATCTTCCTCATCTCTTTGAAATTTATTAGTTTTGCTAGTGAAAAGATCTTGTTCAAGTCTATCAATTTTCTTTTTCAAATCCCGATCTTTAATTTTAAATTCAATAGTATCTTCCATATGGGCCAACTTCTCCTCTATTATAGTCACCTCCTCATCAATTTTCTTAATATGTTTTTTGTGTTGATTAATTAGGGATGTCATAAGATTAAAGGAGCAGTTGTCTATGGTCTCATGCCATTTTTTCACAAAATCCTCATCGTCCAAATTGGACGATGGGTTTTTTGTGAATCTCAAACCTCTAGGGATACGTTTACAATCCATATACCTATTTAAAAATTTGAGGTCTAGCCATCTTCTAGTATCTTTTTTTTCCGAATTTTTTATTAGGCAGATAAGTCATTACATGGTATAAACATTGCAAGCAATATATCAGCCTAGTATACATTTTTTCTTTTTCTTGAGTGAGAAGAGAAAAGGAAAGACTCAACGTCCCCCTGACCTACTGTGGTCCATCAGGGAGGCGCGAGTGTGGAAACAGAAAGGGAATAGAGTGGGGGGGTGGGGTGTGGGAGGGGGTGGGGTGTGGGGGGGGGAGGCTGGAAAGGGTATGGCGGGAGGAGGCCTTGATCCCATATTCCATATTTTTTTTTTCTTTCCAAGTTTGGGCTCTAGTGTGGTTTTTGCCTCTAGTTTGTTAGGGGGTGTTTTGCCTTATATGCACCATGTGGGTGTACCATGGATCCCAGATGTTTGTGAATGAGGTGGATGACCTCTTAAGGAAAGCAGACAATCTCTCCATGTACATTACTTCTTGCACCCTTCTTATTATTGTTTGTTTTGAGGGGGGAGACACTTTCTTCCAGGCGGCAGCCACCGCACATCGAGCCGCCGTTAGAATGAAGGAGACTAATTTTCCTGTAGGCCGGTCCAGGTAGTCTAAGGGCCTGGCCAACAGGTAGGTCAGCGGTTCAATGGGTATTGTGAGGTCTGTGACCTCCTCTATTAATTTTTGTGTTGTTTCCCAGTATTTCTGAATTTCCGGACATGACCACCAAATGTGGGCCATGTCCCCCTTTTGACCGCAGCCTCTCCAACATAGATCGGATGCCAGTGGGTAGATTTGATTTATTCTAACTGGGGTAAGATACCAGCGGTATAGTATTTTGTAAATATTTTCTTTGATTGTGGTACATATGGAAGTTCCTGAGGCATTTTCCCAAATACTTTCCCAGTCCTCTCGGTCTATAACTATATCCAATTCTGCTGCCCAATGCAGCATATAGTCATGTGTGGGGGCTTCTGAGGCCCTCTCCAACTCTTTGCAAATTTGTGTTATTAGACCTTTCTGGTGGGCTGTTTCTCTGCATAGTCGCTCGAAGCCTGTGAGAGGGGGAAATTCCAACGTTGGGGATAATGTTTGAATGAAGTGCCGAATTTGTAGGTACTTGAACACGTTCAGTCCTAGTATTTCATATTTGGTTTGAAGGTTTTGGTAGCTCATGAACTTCCCGAGGCTCAAGAGGTCGACAATCGCCCTAATGTTTTTGATTTGTAATTGGTCAAATTGTCTGGGCTCACAGCCAGGGGGGAATTTCGGATTTTTGTGAATTGGAATGAGTTGGGATTGTGGTGTTGTGAGCTTGTACTTTAATTTGCTTTTCGTCCAGGTCTCCCATGTGTGTCTCATTGGGCCTAATTTGAATTTGTTATTTTGCATGTCCTCCTTGTTCAGGGACCAAAGGCAAGCGGGCAGTGAAGGCGTTCCGGCATATTGTGTTTCTATATCCAGCCAGCAATATTGGTTTGGGTTTGCGTTCCAGACTACCACCTGTCGCAATTGGGCGGCTAGGTAGTATTTTGTGATATCTGGAACTCCCAGTCCTCCTCTCCCCCTTGGTGCTAAGAGAACAGTTCTGGGGACTCTAGGTTTTTTACCTTGCCAAATAAAGTGGAAGATTAATTTTTGGATATTTTTCAGTTCTGAGCCAGGGATGTGGACCGGGAGAGTCTGGAAGTAGTATAATAGCCTAGGGAGTATGTTCATTTTAACCGAGATCATTCTCCCGATCCATGATATTTGATATCCTCCCCATTTTTCTAAATCTTGTTTGATTTTATGGAACAAGGTCGGATAGTTATGTTTATATAGAGATTGGTAGGTCCTCGATATCTTAACCCCCAAGTACTTGATACAAGAGGAGCTCCAACGGTAGTTAAAGTTTGCTTTGAGGAGTTTCACCTCTGGCTCTGCCAGACTTAAGTTCAAGACTTCTGATTTGTCATTGTTTATCTTATATCCTGAGATTTTTCCAAAATCCCGGAGTTCTTTTTGGAGGTTGGGTAATGAGATTTGGGGTTTGGAGAGGGTTAAGATGACATCATCTGCGAATAGGGAGATTTTATGCTGCCTATTTCCAATGTCTATTCCCTGGATGTCTTTATTGAGTCGTATTGCTGATTCCAGTGGTTCTATCGTTAGCGCATAAAGGAGAGGAGATAGGGGGCATCCCTGTCGAGTCCCATTTGTTATCTCGAATCTCTGGTTATTCCCCCCTGGAAGTTTTACCATTGCTGACGGATTTTGATATAGTCTACGGACCCCCTCTAGATATGTGTCTTTAAAGCCAAATTTACACATAGTTTGGTCCAGGAATTGCCAGTAGATTCTATTGAATGCCTTCTCTGCGTCTAGGCTTAGCAATAGTGCTTTGGTGTCTGTTAGGTGGACATGATCAATGATATTGATGATTTTTCGAGTATTGTCGGAGGCTTGTCTTCCCGCGACAAATCCTACCTGATCAATGTTAATTAACCTCGGTAATATTGGGTTTAACCTGTTTGCTAAAATTTTGCTATATAGCTTGAGATCACTATTGAGAAGGGAGATTGGACGATAGCTTCCACATTGCATCGGGTCTCTGCCTTCCTTATGTATTATAGCTAGATTGGCTAGAGACATTGTTGAGGGAATTTGGTTCCCTTCCATAAAGTGGTTGAATGTTTTTAGCAGATGCGTGGATAGAGTTGGCAAGAATCTTTTATAGTAGACATTTGTGAAGCCGTCAGGGTCAGGAGACTTAGTGAGCTTTAGTGATTTGACCGCCTCTTCCAGTTCCTCTTTTGAGATCTCAGCATTGAGGACTGTGTTCTCCTCCTCCGTCAGTGAGGGGAGTTGGAATTTATTTAAGTATTGAGTTATAGATTCTGACGCTATCGGTTCAGGTCGGCCGTTTTTAGCTCTTAAGTTATATAGTTCCTTGTAGTATTTTGTAAACTCTGCCGCTATTTTGCTTTCACTATATTGGATTTCACCAGACCTACTCTTGATCGCCGTTATCTGGGATCTTTTTTGTATCCCTCTCAATTTGCTAGCTAATAGTCTGTCGGCCTTGTTCCCTTTGTCATAATATAGCTGGGTTTGTCTAAGTTTTGTTCTAGCTTCTATTAATGTTTTGTATACTTTTTTTGATGGGTTCGCTTTATGCGCGTGCTCTATTACCTTTATACTGTCTGTAAGTTCTTTGATTAGCGCTTGGCGGGCTTTTTTCCTATGGGATGCGATGGAAATAAATTTCCCTCTGATGGCTGCCTTATGGGCTTCCCAAAGGATTGCTGGAGAGGAGACTGTTCCCATGTTGAGGGAGAAATAGTCCTTGAGTGAGGATCTTATCTCTCTCTCAATCTCTGGGTGATTTAGTAGGGAATCGTTCAGTCTCCATGAATAGGTTGTTGTTTTTTCAAAGGGGACTGACAGTGTCATAGTGATCGGGGCATGATCTGACCATGTGATTGAACCAATGTCTGATTCTATGGCTGCCGCCATCACATTCTTAGTGGTCAAAAAGTGGTCTATTCGAGAGTAAGTCTGATGAGGTGCTGAGTAGAATGTGTAGTCTCTCTGGCCCTGATGTTGGGTTCTCCAAACGTCCACCAGTGAGAACTCGCTCAGGATGTCCCTAAACCTTTTCCCCTTGATCTGGGAGTGGGTTGTACGGGAGGGGCCCGCTGTGGTTGATCTGTCCTCGGTGGGGTTTAAAACCATGTTTAGGTCTCCACCCACTATTATCGATGACAGATATCCCGGGTCGACGCCTTCGAGAACGGTTTGTAAGAATTCCGTTTGGTTCTCATTTGGGGCGTATACATTGATTAGGACAATTGTCGAGCCCGCGAGGGAGCCATTTACCATTAGGAATCTACCCTCTGGATCCGCTACTGTTTTAACGTGATTGAATGGGGTGCCTTGTCTGATTAGGATAGCTACACCTCTTTTCTTACTACTGAATGATGCAAAAAAGCACATTGGGAAAAAAAATTTGAATAAATTTGGGGGGTCCTGCGATGTGAAGTGGGTCTCCTGTAAGAATATAATGTCCCCCCCTGATTTTTTCATGTCCATGAGAGCTAGTCTTCTTTTTCGGTTGTTTTGTAATCCCTTAACATTTAAGGAGCGGATTTTAATTGGGGCCTTGGTGGTCATTGTTGGTTTTTAATTGTTCGGGGTCTTGGGGTCTCTCCTTTCCCACTAGGGGAGACCTTGTTTTTATGTCCTAGTGTCCCTTTGTGACGTAGACCGCCTAATGGGCTGGGCTTCCGTCCCGGGGGGATGTATTGAGTTTGCCATTGATGTGTGCGGGGGGAGGGAGAGGAGGGAGAGGGGGGGGGGGAATATATGGCGTTCATTTTGTTAAGTGATTGTTAAACGGGCAATAGCATTTTCAGAGCATTATCACGTTTTAGTACCGGGGAAACATTCCCTTGCCTGGCATCACATTGTTAGCATAACAGAACATAACTGAACATATCATAACATATCGTAACTGAACATCAAGTCACATAACATAACATTGTCTTATGCTGGATATCATTCTTAACCAGGTTGAAGCAGGTTTTAACATAGTCTTGAAGTTTTGTTGAGCCTTATAGTTCTTGATGTAAACCGAGTGTGTTTTATGTGTTAGTCTCTTTTATAGGTTGTTTAATATGTGTTCTCTGGGAGGGGGGAGGGGGGGAGTAGTGTTTGCATCTGATCGTGTGATGGGAGAGGGTTCTCCCTTTTAGTCTTACTTTGTGCATTCCTGAGGTGGCTGAGTGTTTCCTAACGGTAGGGTGGTGGGGGGGCCTAAGGGATGGTAGATGGTGTGCTGGGGTGATGAGGGTGGGGGTTCTTTGTGTGGGGACGGGGGGGGGGGAGGTGGAGAGAGGGGGGGGAGGCCCTTTGGGGGCCAGGGAAGGGGGTGGGCGTTGGGGGGGGGGTCTGGGAGGGGGGAGGCAGTCTAATTGTGGTGTGTTACTTTTATTTGCTTTCTGTTTGTATGTATGGTGCTTTTGTGTTATTGCTATGTGTGGCGTTGTATCTCTGCTAGTTGTGGCCTTGAGTGCATTTGCATATGTGTTTTGGTGGGTGGCTCAGCCGCTCTCCTGGCATTAAACTTCTAACACTCGGTTTTGGCTCTGTCAGTCTGCTTCCACCGCGTCATGCATATCATGCCGCGGAGACACTTTAGGCTTTAGACACCGGTCCTTATGTTTGAGTGAGTGGGTGGGGTGACAGCTTAATGCCTAATTGTCCCGGTTCGGTTTTTATCTCTTCTCTGCCGGATCCCCTTTGAATACGCCGCATCGGGCCGGGGTGGTCGCCCCAGGGGAAAGCAGGGGGGCCCACTCAGGAGGGGGGGGGGAGGGATGGCTTGGTTCTTCCCAGCGGAGCCTGTCCGTGGGGGACACCGGCCCCATCTCCAGACCGCACCGCTGGCCTTGCGGGTCCTCTATCTGCTAGGGCCGCTATGACCGCCAACATCTGGCTAGTGAGGGTGAGCCACTGAGTGCCACTCCCTCTCGGTTCGCTGCTCGGTCCCTCTCCCTCCCCCTCCAGTCCGCCCGGCACTGGCTATGTCGCCCGGGGTTTTTTGAGTTACTCACGTTTGTCGGGGCATTTCGTCCTGTGCCCGGGGGATCATGGGACCGGGAAGATCCGGCTCTCTGCACCAGGAACCCCGCCAGGGGGGGGGGGGTCAAGGGCCGAAAAAGCCGAGAGGCCGAGGGTGGGCGGCGAGCAGGGGGTATGGTAGGGAAAGAGAAAAAAAAAATAAAAAAGGGCGGGGGAGCCGGGTATTCTTCCGCCCTCCTCTCCGTTGTGCGAAGTTGGACCCTTCGTCTCCCGCCGTCCAGGGCCTCGCCTCACGTTGCAGGTAGGTGGAGTGAGTGGTGCGGGCGGCTGTGTAGGTTTGAGAGCGGAGCTGTTCCCTTGTCGGCTGTGTCTCTTCCCGGTGAGTTAGTGTGGTCGTCTCTGGCGGTGCTTGCTATCTTCTGGCGGTGTTTGTTATCTCCTTGCGGTGCTGGTAAGGTGATGCGACGTCTTTGTGTTGTTCTTGGGGGCAGGGTCTTTGTATGGGCTAAGAGTGTGGGGCTGGGTTTCTCATTTGTTCCGCTGCCCTGCTGGCCTGCCAGCCTTTCTGATGCCCTGATTGGAGGCTCTACAGGCCTGTGTCCCTCGGATCTCCAGCTAGCTGGGGGGGTGAGGTTTAGTGCTTTCGCAAAGTGTTCCATGTCTTCCTGGTGTTTAATCGAAAGCATTTTCCCGTTGCGCTGCACCATTAGCTTGAAGGGGAAGCCCCATTTGTATTTTACCCCGCTATCTCACAGCAGTATGGTTAGCGGTCTCAGATCTTTGCGCCGATCTACTGTGCGTTTGGATAAGTCGTTGTAGAGTTGCAGGGGGTTGTCCTCAAATGTGATGAGATCTTTGGTTCGGGCAACCTCCATGATTTTCTCTTTTACTGAAAATTTGTGGAGCCTTGCTATCACGTCCCTCATCCGTTTTGGATCCTCTGAACGTGGGCCAAGGGAGCGGTGAGCCCTATCCAGCTCGAGGTCCGTCTGACTCAAGTCTCCACACAGGGAGGCAAAGAGCTCCAGGAAGTAGGTCCTTAGCTGTCCTGGGAGTACCGACTCGGGGATGCCTCTGATTCTAATGTTCTGTCTCCTGTCGCGATTCTCCTGGTCTTCCAGTGAATCGCGGAGACTTTCTACCTCGGTCCCGAGCCGGAATATCTCATTTTCCGCCAGCTCTTGGGCCTGTGCGGAGTCCTCCATTTTGCCTTCTAGCTCCTCCGTGCGCTCCCTTAGGCCCGTTAGCTCTTGCTTTAGTTCTGAGACTGCCGATTTGAGATCAGCTTTCAGTGAAGTGTGCAGGTCATGTAGCATTTCTGCCATGAGTTCTTTCATGTCGTCTCGAGTGAGTGCTGTCGCCGTCTGTGCAGGCGTTTCCTGCCGGTCTTGCGCTTGGGCAGTTTGTTTTGGGTCGCGTGCGCTTGATGGTCCCGCGCCATCTTGGCTTCTTGCTGCCGCCTCTGAGCTCCGCGGGGAGAATAGCTTGTTTACAGCCTGCGCTGTCTGGGATTTTTGATGTTAGCCATGCTGTTCAGGTCTGTGGGTCTGGGGATGTGTTTTAGGGGGGGAATTTCGGGGGGAAAAGAGCCTCTATTCGCTTATTTATAGGAGGGTCTGGGGAGCTCCTCAGCTACACGTCAATCTCTGTCGGCGTCCTGGCCACGCCCCCCTAGTATCTTTAATAAGTAACCTCTCTAGTTTGATAAATTCTTCATCTAGAAAATCATCTTTCACCAGTGTATGTGTTATATTAGTATCAGTAAACAGTAAATGTCTGTTTTGTCTTTTTGCAAATATATTCGGTGAAACAACTTCCATAATATCAAAATAAACAATAATAAAAGTGTATAATATAAAACAATAGTGTACAGCAGCCACCAAATCAAGTGCAGAGAAACAGTGGGAAACCCAGTGACTTGGAAAGGCGCTTAACAACTATAAATGTGAACAAAGAATATAAAAGTTCGTGAAACTGAAAAATTCTCTCAACCTTCCAGGGAATATGCACTGATTCCCTTACAACAGTTTAGGATCCAGGGCAGGAAGGGAGCAGTATTACAAAATGTAAGATTCAAAATTGCGGGTTTGTATTAAGGATGGATCTTTGGGCACCTCAGCTTGGGACCGCAGCATACAACAGCATACATCAATAGGGCTGGTGTCAGGCAGGATCATGTTTTCACATCGGCAGCAGCTCCCAATCAGTCATATGCAATCATACAAAGATAATGGAAACAATAGTGTTTTACCAGATAACACCAAATTTTATCATGGGAACGTGCAGGAAATGTACTCACAATGTATTAAATGAGCACATTCACATCAGGGTATCTTTAGGCAGTAGATGAACGGCTCGGCAGATGAAAACAAGTCCTCCACTTCACTCCACTCACTAGCCCTCCACGAGGGTGCCCCCTCGTCCGGTGCCGGATGGATGGCGTCTGTCGTCACTTCCTGGCCTGGCGGTGACGACTTCCGGTAGGAGCGGGTAGATCGAAGGGTAGGAGGAACGCCGGACCGCAGCTATGCCTCCGTGGGTACAGCAGAAAGACAGCTACCAAACAGTGAATACAGCTGGGCTCTGCTAACTGGCTGAACTTGCTTGGCTCAACGCGTTTCACTGCATACCGCAGCTTCCTCAGGAGCAATGATTATGTCCCCTACTGGGTGTTATTTAAATAGCCTATTCAATTAAGGCAATTAATTATTCAATCACACATGATTACACTCAAAAAAATTAACATAATTACACACAGAGTCTCCCAAGATGGGTACATAATCTCTGTGGTCCAAAAAACGACGCATAAAATACATAAATAAGTTTATTTAATAGAACACAAAAAAGGGTAAAAATGCCTACACAGATTAAAAGAATAAATAATAAAATTTAATTAGTATGGGGTCAAAGGATAGAGATGCTTGGTGGAGGGTGGAGAGAGAGAAAGAGACATGAGTTAATCATGACTACTGAGTTCAGAAGTCACAGAGTTAGACAAAAGCATATTAAAATTAATAAAATACAAATTGATTTTATAAAGTAATAATATAAACTGACATGAATTGATAAGGAAAGTACCCACGGAGGCATAGCTGCGGTCCGGCTTTCCTCCAACCCTTCGATCTACCCGCTCCTACCGGAAGTCGTCACCGCCAGGCCAGGAAGTGACGACAGACGCCATCCATCCAGCACCGGACGAGGGGGCACCCTCGTGGAGGGCTAGTGAGTGGAGTGAAGTGGAGGACTTGTTTTCATCTGCCGAGCCGTTCATCTACTGCCTAAAGATACCCTGATGTGAATGTGCTCATTTAATACATTGTGAGTACATTTCCTGCACGTTCCCATGATAAAATTTGGTGTTATCTGGTAAAACACTATTGTTTCCATTATCTTTGTATGATTGCATATGACTGATTGGGAGCTGCTACCGATGTGAAAACATCCTCCTGCCTGACACCAGCCCTATTGATGTATGCTGTTGTATGCTGCGGTCCCAAGCTGAGGTGCCCAAAGATCCATCCTTAATAAAAAACCCGCAATTTTGAATCTTACATTTTGTAAGTAGGTTATCTACAAGAGCCAGGTTTCATAGTTTGACTTACATTTATTTTTCATACTGCACTATGATTATTTTTGTATTTTTTTCTGGGTGTTCCTGAGGATACTGCTCCCTTCCTGCCCTGGATCCTAAACTGTTGTAAGGGAATCAGTACATATTCCCTGGAAGGTTGAGAGAATTTTTCAGTTTCACGAACTTTTATATTCTTTGTTCACATTTATAGTTGTTAAGCGCCTTTCCAAGTCACTGGGTTTCACACTGTTTCTCTGCACTTGATTTGGTGGCTGCTGTACACTATTGTTTTATATTATACACTTTTATTATTGTTTATTTTGATATTATGGAAGTTGTTTCACCGAATATATTTGCAAAAAGACAAAACAGACATTTACTGTTTACTGATACTAATATAACACATACACTGGTGAAAGATGATTTTCTAGATGAAGAATTTATCAAACTAGAGAGGTTACTTATTAAAGATACTAGGGGGGCGTGGCCAGGACGCCGACTGAGATGGACGTGTAGCTGAGGAGCTCCCCAGACCCTCCTATAAATAAGCGAATAGAGGCTCTTTTCCCCCCGAAATTCCCCCCCTAAAACACATCCCCAGACCCACAGACCTGAACGGCATGGCTAACATCAAAAATCCCAGACAGCGCAGGCTGTAAACAAGCTATTCTCCCCGCGGAGCTCAGAGGCGGCAGCAAGAAGCCAAGATGGCGCGGGACCATCAAGCGCACGCGACCCAAAACAAACTGCCCAAGCGCAAGACCGGCAGGAAACGCCTGCACAGACGGCGACAGCACTCACTCGAGACGACATGAAAGAACTCATGGTAGAAATGCTACATGACCTGCACACTTCACTGAAAGCTGATCTCAAATCGGCAGTCTCAGAACTAAAGCAAGAGCTAACGGGCCTAAGGGAGCGCACGGAGGAGCTAGAAGGCAAAATGGAGGACTCCGCACAGGCCCAAGAGCTGGCGGCAAATGAGATATTCCGGCTCGGGACCGAGGTAGAAAGTCTCCGCGATTCACTGGAAGACCAGGAGAATCGCGACAGGAGACAGAACATTAGAATCAGAGGCATCCCCGAGTCGGTACTCCCAGGACAGCTAAGGACCTACTTCCTGGAGCTCTTTGCCTCCCTGTGTGGAGACTTGAGTCAGACGGACCTCGAGCTGGATAGGGCTCACCGCTCCCTTGGCCCACGTTCAGAGGATCCAAAACGGATGAGGGACGTGATAGCAAGGCTCCACAAATTTTCAGTAAAAGAGAAAATCATGGAGGTTGCCCGAACCAAAGATCTCATCACATTTGAGGACAGCCCCCTGCAACTCTACAACGACTTATCCAAACACACAGTAGATCGGCGCAAAGATCTGAGACCGCTAACCATACTGCTGCGAGATAGCGGGGTAAAATACAAATGGGGCTTCCCCTTCAAGCTAATGGTGCAGCGCAACGGGAAAATGCTTTCGATTAAACACCAGGAAGACATGGAACACTTTGCGAAAGCACTAAACCTCACCCCCCCAGCTAGCTGGAGATCCGAGGGACACAGGCCTGTAGAGCCTCCAATCAGGGCATCAGAAAGGCTGGCAGGCCAGCAGGGCCAGCGGAACAAATGAGAAACCCAGCCCCACACTCTTAGCCCATACAAAGACCCTGCCCCCAAGAACAACACAAAGACGTCGCATCACCTTACCAGCACCGCAAGGAGATAACAAACACCGCCAGAAGATAACAAGCACCGCCGGAGACGACCACACTAACTCACCGGGAAGAGACACAGCCGACAAGGGAACAGCTCCGCTCTCAAACCTACACAGCCGCCCGCACCACTCACTCCACCTACCTGCAACGTGAGGCGAGGCCCTGGACGGCGGGAGACGAAGGGTCCAACTTCGCACAACGGAGAGGAGGGCGGAAGAATACCCGGCTCCCCCGCCCTTTTTTATTTTTTTTTCTCTTTCCCTACCATACCCCCTGCTCGCCGCCCACCCTCGGCCTCTCGGCTTTTTCGGCCCTTGACCCCCCCCCCCCTGGCGGGGTCCCTGGTGCAGAGAGCCGGATCTTCCCGGTCCCATGATCCCCCGGGCACAGGACGAAATGCCCCGACAAACGTGAGTAACTCAAAAAACCCCGGGCGACATAGCCAGTGCCGGGCGGACTGGAGGGGGAGGGAGAGGGACCGAGCAGCGAACCGAGAGGGAGTGGCACTCAGTGGCTCACCCTCACAAGCCAGATGTTGGCGGTCATAGCGGCCCTAGCAGATAGAGGACCCGCAAGGCCAGCGGTGCGGTCTGGAGATGGGGCCGGTGTCCCCCACGGACAGGCTCCGCTGGGAAGAACCAAGCCCTCCCTCCCCCCCCCTCCTGAGTGGGCCCCCCTGCTTTCCCCTGGGGCGACCAACCCGGCCCGATGCGGCGTATTCAAAGGGGATCCGGCAGAGAAGAGATAAAAACCGAACCGGGACAATTAGGCATTAAGCTGTCACCCCACCCACTCACTCAAACATAAGGACCGGTGTCTAAAGCCTAAAGTGTCTCCGCGGCATGATATGCATGACGCGGTGGAAGCAGACTGACAGAGCCAAAACTGAGTGTTAGAAGTTTAATGCCAGGAGAGCGGCTGAGCCACCCACCAAAACACATATGCAAATGCACTCAAGGCCACAACTAGCAGAGATACAACGCCACACATAGCAATAACACAAAAGCACCATACATACAAACAGAAAGCAAATAAAAGTAACACACCACAATTAGACTGCCTCCCCCCTCCCAGACCCCCCCCAACGCCCACCCCCTTCCCTGGCCCCCAAAGGGCCTCCCCCCCCTCTCTCCACCTCCCCCCCCCCCCGTCCCCACACAAAGAACCCCCACCCTCATCACCCCAGCACACCATCTACCATCCCCTAGGCCCCCCCACCACCCTACCGTTAGGAAACACTCAGCCACCTCAGGAATGCACAAAATAAGACTAAAAGGGAGAACCCTCTCCCATCACACGATCAGATGCAAACACTACTCCCCCCCTCCCCCCTCCCAGAGAAAACATATTAAACAACCTATAAAAGAGACTAACACATAAAACACACTCGGTTTACATCAAGAACTATAAGGCTCAACAAAACTTCAAGACTATGTTAAAACCTGCTTCAACCTGGTTAAGAATGATATCCAGCATAAGACAATGTTATGTTATGTGACTTGATGTTCAGTTACGATATGTTATGATATGTTCAGTTATGTTCTGTTATGCTAACAATGTGACGCCAGGCAAGGGAATGTTTCCCCGGTACTAAAACGTGATAATGCTCTGAAAATGCTATTGCCCGTTTAACAATCACTTAACAAAATGAACGCCATATATTCCCCCCCCCCCCTCTCCCTCCTCTCCCTCCCCCCGCACACATCAATGGCAAACTCAATACATCCCCCCGGGACGGAAGCCCAGCCCATTAGGCGGTCTACGTCACAAAGGGACGCTAGGACATAAAAACAAGGTCTCCCCTAGTGGGAAAGGAGAGACCCCAAGACCCCGAACAATTAAAAACCAACAATGACCACCAAGGCCCCAATTAAAATCCGCTCCTTAAATGTTAAGGGATTACAAAACAACCGAAAAAGAAGACTAGCTCTCATGGACATGAAAAAATCAGGGGGGGACATTATATTCTTACAGGAGACCCACTTCACATCGCAGGACCCCCCAAATTTATTCAAATTTTTTTTCCCAATGTGCTTTTTTGCATCATTCAGTAGTAAGAAAAGAGGTGTAGCTATCCTAATCAGACAAGGCACCCCATTCAATCACGTTAAAACAGTAGCGGATCCAGAGGGTAGATTCCTAATGGTAAATGGCTCCCTCGCGGGCTCGACAATTGTCCTAATCAATGTATACGCCCCAAATGAGAACCAAACGGAATTCTTACAAACCGTTCTCGAAGGCGTCGACCCGGGATATCTGTCATCGATAATAGTGGGTGGAGACCTAAACATGGTTTTAAACCCCACCGAGGACAGATCAACCACAGCGGGCCCCTCCCGTACAACCCACTCCCAGATCAAGGGGAAAAGGTTTAGGGACATCCTGAGCGAGTTCTCACTGGTGGACGTTTGGAGAACCCAACATCAGGGCCAGAGAGACTACACATTCTACTCAGCACCTCATCAGACTTACTCTCGAATAGACCACTTTTTGACCACTAAGAATGTGATGGCGGCAGCCATAGAATCAGACATTGGCTCAATCACATGGTCAGATCATGCCCCGATCACTATGACAATTTGTGGTGTGTAGGCGGTCACTGCAGCAGGAATTCAACCGCAAACGTGAATGGTTAAAAACAGTTTTATTAACCTAGAATGCTGCGCATCACAGAGATCACTCTGACGCGTTTCGTTCCTGTGTGGAACTTTATCAAAGAGTGATGATCTCTTACACTGGTGTCAGATATATACATGGATTCTCATCCTGATTGGTCAATACTTAATTGTACACAGGCAATGGCAATCAGTTGGTATTTGATTTTGGGAGGATCCTGTACAGATTGCAGTGTATGTAATTGTTCAACAACATAAATAAAGGTGACAGGTAAAAAATACAAAATAACAATGGGTTAAAATCACAAATAGTAAATTGCAGCATCTATGATATCAATGTATCACATAAACAATAAAAATGAATAAATGAATAAAGATTTGAAGAATCATTGGAGAATAACAATACAATTTGGAAATCTAATGTATGAAAGGTACAGAAAGTACCAACTATGAAAACATGCAGTTATACATTATAGTTCATAACTCGGGGGGAAGAAATATAGAATTGAAATACAGTTGATATATTGAATTTGTAATAGGTACAGTAATGCAAGAGATGTACTAGGATGTACACCCCCAGAGACTCTCCAGCTATCTATCCCATAAGGAAGTGTTTCAACTCCCAGTCCACGTTGATTCCATGGGGATGGAGAGTTCTGAGAGTGTATATCCAATACATCTCTTTTTGGTTAAGTGCATTTTCTCTGTTCCCACCTCTAGGGTGGCATGGTATGTGTTCTATGGCTTTGAAAGTGAATTGGTTAAGATTACCTGCAGAGCATGTGGAGAAATGTCTAGATACCGGATGGTTTAGATCTCTTTTTCTAATCAACCTAACATGCTCTGCGATTCTGGTTTTGAGGGGTCTAATAGTACGTCCCACGTATTTAAGACCACAGGTACATTGTAGAACGTATATTACATGAGTGATATTACAATTAAGAAATGTTTGAATGTAATACTTGTTACGATCTTCATTATATAAAATATATTTTGTCTGTACTGCGTATCTACACATGGAACAATGACCGCACTTATAGAAGCCTTTAGGTATGCTTCTAACATTGGAAATATTGGAACCGGATTGGTACATGCTAGGAGATAAGTGAAAGGCCAGTGTTTTAGCTTTGCGATAACAAAATTTTGGACCATTTTTCACAATATCGCCGAGATCATTATCCAATGACAACGTGTGCCAATGTTTGGAAATGATGTTACATATCTGCTGTGACTGACTATTAAATGTACTAATAAACATTGGACTTTCCACTTTTTTTTGAAGCTAGTGATCGGTTGTTCACAATTTTGGTTTTGCAATTTCTTGCCTTTTTGCGTATTAGTGTATTTCTATCAACAGAATCAGCTCTATTGAATGCGGATGGACATGTCTGGATGGACATGTCATTGCCAACAGAAAAGAAAATTCTAGAAATACGCTTCTAAAGGCTCAAAGCTGCCACCCAAGATCTTTGATCAAAAACATTCCAGGGGCCCAATTTTTGAGGTTAAAGCGGATTTGCTCCGATCCTGAGGTTTTTTTTACTGAGGGCTAGAGAAATGTCCAGCAGATTTTTAGAGAGGGGTTACTCTACTCAGGACATTACCGCCGCATTCAATAGAGCTGATTCTGTTGATAGAAATACACTAATACGCAAAAAGGCAAGAAATTGCAAAACCAAAATTGTGAACAACCGATCACTAGCTTCAAAAAAAGTGGAAAGTCCAATGTTTATTAGTACATTTAATAGTCAGTCACAGCAGATATGTAACATCATTTCCAAACATTGGCACACGTTGTCATTGGATAATGATCTCGGCGATATTGTGAAAAATGGTCCAAAATTTTGTTATCGCAAAGCTAAAACACTGGCCTTTCACTTATCTCCTAGCATGTACCAATCCGGTTCCAATATTTCCAATGTTAGAAGCATACCTAAAGGCTTCTATAAGTGCGGTCATTGTTCCATGTGTAGATACGCAGTACAGACAAAATATATTTTATATAATGAAGATCGTAACAAGTATTACATTCAAACATTTCTTAATTGTAATATCACTCATGTAATATACGTTCTACAATGTACCTGTGGTCTTAAATACGTGGGACGTACTATTAGACCCCTCAAAACCAGAATCGCAGAGCATGTTAGGTTGATTAGAAAAAGAGATCTAAACCATCCGGTATCTAGACATTTCTCCACATGCTCTGCAGGTAATCTTAACCAATTCACTTTCAAAGCCATAGAACACATACCATGCCACCCTAGAGGTGGGAACAGAGAAAATGCACTTAACCAAAAAGAGATGTATTGGATATACACTCTCAGAACTCTCCATCCCCATGGAATCAACGTGGACTGGGAGTTGAAACACTTCCTTATGGGATAGATAGCTGGAGAGTCTCTGGGGGTGTACATCCTAGTACATCTCTTGCATTACTGTACCTATTACAAATTCAATACATCAACTGTATTTCAATTCTATATTTCTTCCCCCCGAGTTATGAACTATAATGTATAACTGCATGTTTTCATAGTTGGTACTTTCTGTACCTTTCATACATTAGATTTCCAAATTGTATTGTTATTCTCCAATGATTCTTCAAATCTTTATTCATTTATTCATTTTTATTGTTTATGTGATACATTGATATCATAGATGCTGCAATTTACTATTTGTGATTTTAACCCATTGTTATTTTGTATTTTTTACTTGTCACCTTTATTTATGTTGTTGAACAATTACATACACTGCAATCTGTACAGGATCCTCCCAAAATCAAATACCAACTGATTGCCATTGCCTGTGTACAATTAAGTATTGACCAATCAGGATGAGAATCCATGTATATATCTGACACCAGTGTAAGAGATCATCACTCTTTGATAAAGTTCCACACAGGAACGAAACGCGTCAGAGTGATCTCTGTGATGCGCAGCATTCTAGGTTAATAAAACTGTTTTTAACCATTCACGTTTGCGGTTGAATTCCTGCTGCAGTGACCGCCTACACACCACAAATTGTCATTGCTATTTCTGGCGGAGCACGCAGGCTGTTACACGGAGCTGGGAGCTGGTCTTCACTTCCCTTCCTGATGACTGCACTTGGATCCGCCCCTTGTACTTGTTCCAGGGCTACTCAGGATCGCTGATTTGGCAGTGCAGTCCCCGTTCATCTCCAGCATAGCTGACGGCCCTCGGGGATGACGTCACGAACCAGCGCGACACCCGAGGAGACGGGACCGACCAAGCACAGGCAGTGAATAGACCGGGTCGTTTCAGGGCAGCAGTCGACGGTTTCGTGAGTACACGGGAGAGGTAGCTTATGGTTGCCTCTTTCCCTGTCTCTACACCTTTCCCTGTGCAATAGCCCCTCACCCGGGTATTATCTCTCAATCTGCCGCATGCTGTTGCTGTTGCCGGTCCCCTCTAACAGGATCTTTATGCCTGTGTAGCAGCCATTCTTGTTCTACACGTGTCTGACATTGTCTACATACACCCAGATTCACTTATGGATTTTTAGAAGCACCGGATCACAGGGGTTCATTCCCCCACAATTACCCGATCACTATGACACTGTCAGTCCCCTTTGGAAAAACAACAACCTATTCATGGAGACTGAACGATTCCCTACTAAATCACCCAGAGATTGAGAGAGAGATAAGATCCTCACTCAAGGACTATTTCTCCCTCAACATGGGAACAGTCTCCTCTCCAGCAATCCTTTGGGAAGCCCATAAGGCAGCCATCAGAGGGAAATTTATTTCCATCGCATGCTATAGGAAAAAAGCCCGCCAAGCGCTAATCAAAGAACTTACAGACAGTATAAAGGTAATAGAGCACGCGCATAAAGCGAACCCATCAAAAAAAGTATACAAAACATTAATAGAAGCTAGAACAAAACTTAGACAAACCCAGCTGGAGGATGTTGAAAAGGCCCTCAAATGGACCAATCAACAATATTATGACAAAGGGAACAAGGCCGACAGACTATTAGCTAGCAAATTGAGAGGGATACAAAAAAGATCCCAGATAACGGCGATCAAGAGTAGGTCTGGTGAAATCCAATATAGTGAAAGCAAAATAGCGGCAGAGTTTACAAAATACTACAAGGAACTATATAACTTAAGAGCTAAAAACGGCCGACCTGAACCGATAGCGTCAGAATCTATAACTCAATACTTAAATAAATTCCAACTCCCCTCACTGACGGAGGAGGAGAACACAGTCCTCAATGCTGAGATCTCAAAAGAGGAACTGGAAGAGGCGGTCAAATCACTAAAGCTCACTAAGTCTCCTGGCCCTGACGGCTTCACAAATGTCTACTATAAAAGATTCTTGCCAACTCTATCCACGCATCTGCTAAAAACATTCAACCACTTTATGGAAGGGAACCAAATTCCCTCAACAATGTCTCTAGCCAATCTAGCTATAATACATAAGGAAGGCAGAGACCCGATGCAATGTGGAAGCTATCGTCCAATCTCCCTTCTCAATAGTGATCTCAAGCTATATAGCAAAATTTTAGCAAACAGGTTAAACCCAATATTACCGAGGTTAATTAACATTGATCAGGTAGGATTTGTCGCGGGAAGACAAGCCTCCGACAATACTCGAAAAATCATCAATATCATTGATCATGTCCACCTAACAGACACCAAAGCACTATTGCTAAGCCTAGACGCAGAGAAGGCATTCGATAGAATCTACTGGCAATTCCTGGACCAAACTATGTGTAAATTTGGCTTTAAAGACACATATCTAGAGGGGGTCCGTAGACTATATCAAAATCCGTCAGCAATGGTAAAACTTCCAGGGGGGAATAACCAGAGATTCGAGATAACAAATGGGACTCGACAGGGATGCCCCCTATCTCCTCTCCTTTATGCGCTAACGATAGAACCACTGGCATCAGCAATACGACTCAATAAAGACATCCAGGGAATAGACATTGGAAATAGGCAGCATAAAATCTCCCTATTCGCAGATGATGTCATCTTAACCCTCTCCAAACCCCAAATCTCATTACCCAACCTCCAAAAAGAACTCACTGGAAAAATCTCAGGATATAAGATAAACAATGACAAATCAGAAGTCTTGAACTTAAGTCTGGCAGAGCCAGAGGTGAAACTCCTCAAAGCAAACTTTAACTACCGTTGGAGCTCCTCTTGTATCAAGTACTTGGGGGTTAAGATATCGAGGACCTACCAATCTCTATATAAACATAACTATCCGACCTTGTTCCATAAAATCAAACAAGATTTGGAAAAATGGGGAGGATATCAAATATCATGGATCGGGAGAATGATCTCGGTTAAAATGAACATACTCCCTAGGCTATTATACTACTTCCAGACTCTCCCGGTCCACATCCCTGGCTCAGAACTGAAAAATATCCAAAAATTAATCTTCCACTTTATTTGGCAAGGTAAAAAACCTAGAGTCCCCAGAACTGTTCTCTTAGCACCAAGGGGGAGAGGAGGACTGGGAGTTCCAGATATCACAAAATACTACCTAGCCGCCCAATTGCGACAGGTGGTAGTCTGGAACGCAAACCCAAACCAATATTGCTGGCTGGATATAGAAACACAATATGCCGGAACGCCTTCACTGCCCGCTTGCCTTTGGTCCCTGAACAAGGAGGACATGCAAAATAACAAATTCAAATTAGGCCCAATGAGACACACATGGGAGACCTGGACGAAAAGCAAATTAAAGTACAAGCTCACAACACCACAATCCCAACTCATTCCAATTCACAAAAATCCGAAATTCCCCCCTGGCTGTGAGCCCAGACAATTTGACCAATTACAAATCAAAAACATTAGGGCGATTGTCGACCTCTTGAGCCTCGGGAAGTTCATGAGCTACCAAAACCTTCAAACCAAATATGAAATACTAGGACTGAACGTGTTCAAGTACCTACAAATTCGGCACTTCATTCAAACATTATCCCCAACGTTGGAATTTCCCCCTCTCAAAGGCTTCGAGCGACTATGCAGAGAAACAGCCCACCAGAAAGGTCTAATAACACAAATTTGCAAAGAGTTGGAGAGGGCCTCAGAAGCCCCCACACATGACTATATGCTGCATTGGGCAGCAGAATTGGATATAGTTATAGACCGAGAGGACTGGGAAAGTATTTGGGAAAATGCCTCAGGAACTTCCATATGTACCACAATCAAAGAAAATATTTACAAAATACTATACCGCTGGTATCTTACCCCAGTTAGAATAAATCAAATCTACCCACTGGCATCCGATCTATGTTGGAGAGGCTGCGATCAAAAGGGGGACATGGCCCACATTTGGTGGTCATGTCCGGAAATTCAGAAATACTGGGAAACAACACAAAAATTAATAGAGGTCACAGACCTCACAATACCCATTGAACCACTGACCTACCTGTTGGCCAGGCCCTTAGACTACCTGGACCGGCCTACAGGAAAATTAGTCTCCTTCATTCTAACGGCGGCTCGATGTGCGGTGGCTGCCGCCTGGAAGAAAGTGTCTCCCCCCTCAAAACAAACAATAATAAGAAGGGTACAAGAAGTAATGTACATGGAGAGATTGTCTGCTTTCCTTAAGAGGTCATCCACCTCATTCACAAACATCTGGGATCCATGGTACACCCACATGGTGCATATAAGGCGAAACACCCCCTAACAAACTAGAGGCAAAAACCACACTAGAGCCCAAACTTGGAAAGAAAAAAAAAATATGGAATATGGGATCAAGGCCTCCTCCCGCCATACCCTTTCCAGCCTCCCCCCCCACACCCCACCCCCTCCCACACCCCACCCCCCCACTCTATTCCCTTTCTGTTTCCACACTCGCGCCTCCCTGATGGACCACAGTAGGTCAGGGGGACGTTGAGTCTTTCCTTTTCTCTTCTCACTCAAGAAAAAGAAAAAATGTATACTAGGCTGATATATTGCTTGCAATGTTTATACCATGTAATGACTTATCTGCCTAATAAAAAATTCGGAAAAAAAAGATACTAGAAGATGGCTAGACCTCAAATTTTTAAATAGGTATATGGATTGTAAACGTATCCCTAGAGGTTTGAGATTCACAAAAAAACCATCGTCCAATTTGGACGATGAGGATTTTGTGAAAAAATGGCATGAGACCATAGACAACTGCTCCTTTAATCTTATGACATCCCTAATTAATCAACACAAAAAACATATTAAGAAAATTGATGAGGAGGTGACTATAATAGAGGAGAAGTTGGCCCATATGGAAGATACCATTGAATTTAAAATTAAAGATCGGGATTTGAAAAAGAAAATTGATAGACTTGAACAAGATCTTTTCACTAGCAAAACTAATAAATTCCAAAGAGATGAGGAAGATTACCTTAGAGGGGAACAAAGGGATTGGAAGAAAAAGAAAAACTATCAAACACAGAGTAGACCTGAGGATAGATCAGTTAGGGAACCTTAGATCACTTCAGAGCAGCATGGTATTAAACCATATTCTGACAAACGTCATTTTACACCTAGAGTACCAAGGAGAGACAATCATGACTCTAAATCGTTGTATTATGGTCCAAGGAAAGATTTTATACCTAGACAAAATTTTAACCAAGAAAGAGATCTTAAGGAGAAAGACTCATATAGAGAGAGAGAATATTTTAATTAGAGAACATCCTTAAGAGAGAGGGAACAAGCGTTAGAGAGGGAGAGACGCAGGGAGAGAGACATAGTGAAAGAGAGAGAACAAAGAAGAGAAAGAGAATATAAGGAAAGGGAACAACACAGAGAAAAAGAGAGAGAACAGAGAAGGGAAAGAGAATTTAGAGAAAGAGAGCTACATAGAGAAAAGGAATCACAGAGGGAAAAAGAGATTCTAAAAGAGAAGGAACTTAAAAGGAATCGAGATCAAAAAGAAAGAGAAAAAGAAAGAGAAAGAAAAGAGAGAGAATACCAAAAAGATAGAGAACTTAAAAGAGAAAGAGAATTAAGAAAAGATAGAGAGGATAGAAAAAGAGAAAGAGAGAGGTATGATTCTGCTAAATATGCCAAAGCAAGTAGATCACGCTCACCCATTGGAGTTGTCAGGACTAGTGATTTTATAGATATCAGTATTTGGGAAACAAAAAACCCATTCACTCCCCTCTTGGAGACAGAAGAGGGGAGCCACTACCCCAAAGGGGAAAGAATCAGAGAGGAAAGCGGGGGGGAAGAAAGAAAAAAGTGAGAACAGCTAACCCTGTAAAGAATAAAAATATCTTTAATCTCAGCAGTGTAGATTTAACTACCTCACAATTAAGTGTCATCTCCAAGGGATTGTCTTTTGCGCCCACCTGTGGACCTAATAACTTCGAACTATTTGTGGACGCAAACAAATATATTAGAAAATTAACAGTTAAAAGGTTCTTTTTAAGTAAAAATGTGGAGTCAAGAATGTCCAATCTCAACCCTACTGTTGAGAAAGAAAGGGAAACATTCAAACATACAACACTTAAGAATAAATCTACATTTAATCCTGCCTATTGTAAGGGAAATCACTTAGATGTCTTTTATAATCTAATTGTCAAGGACTTTGAGGAGCTCTCAAAGAGTAACAAATCTAAGATTAGAAATAATATGAATAAAGAAGAGAGGTCCGCCTTAGAAGAAATAACAAACAACACAAATATAGTGATAAAACAGGCGGACAAAGGAGGGGGGGTAGTCATCCAGAATAGAGATGACTACCTAAAAGAAGCCCACCGCATCTTAGGAGACAAAAAGACATATGACATTCTACAAAACAACCCCACAAAAACCTTTACAAATGATCTTAAAGTTCTCCTAGAACATGGTAGGGAATTAGGCATACTGAATGAGAACGAATACAAATTCCTATTTAATGAATGTCCCCAATTACCGATATTCTACATATTACCTAAAGTTCATAAATGCATGAAACAACCTCCCGGGAGACCGATCGTCTCTGGAATTAACTCACTCACATCGAATCTGTCTGCTTATATTGACACTTTCCTACAAAGTCATGTAAAATCCCTCAAATCATATCTGAAAGATACTACAGATGTGTTAAATCTACTAGAGAATTTTACTTGGAACAATGAGTATATTATGGCTACTATAGATGTTGCGTCTCTATACACATCGATAGAAAAGAATTTAGGATGTGAAGCAGTTAATTTCTTTCTGAAGCAAGATCCAGATATGAAAGAACAGCAAGTTCAATTCATTATAGATGGTATATGCTTTATACTTGACAAGAACTATTTTTGGTTTGAAAACAGTTTTTATATTCAGAGATGTGGCACCGCCATGGGTACGAGGTTTGCTCCCAGTTACGCCAATCTCTTTATGGGATTCTGGGAGGAACAGCACATTTGGCCCGGCGGCGTTCTGGGGGCGGACCTTGTCCTATGGCGGCGCTACATCGATGATGTGTTTTTGATTTGGCGTGGCGGGCAGGAGAGTTTGGACTCCTTCTTGTCGAGTATTAACGTTAATATGTACAATTTACAATTCACCTCTGTAACAAGTAGAACCTCTCTCAACTATTTGGATCTAAATATCTACATAGAGAACGGTACTCTTAAAACTAGGTCCTATTTTAAGGAAGTTGACAGCAACAACTATATTTTGCGTACAAGCTGTCACCAAAATGTATGGATGGACAATGTCCCATACAATCAATTCAGACGGATGCGGAGAAATTGCACTGACAATACAGTATTTTATGATCAGTGCAATATATTAAAGGAACGTTTTGTAGAAAAACAATATAGAACAGAACTCCTGGACGTAGCATTTGAAAAAGCAAATGGTCTGAATAGAAAGGACTTAATAGTACCTAAAAATAAAGAAAAACCTTTGAACACAAATTTTGACACAGCATTTTTAACTTCTTTTAATAAAGAGTCAAATAATATCAAGAAAATAATACAAAAACACTGGCATGTTTTATTGAACGACCCGATTTTGAAGGACGAAATGCCAGAACGCCCGAGAGTGATTTTTAAAAAGGCAAGAAATTTAAAAGGCATGATAGCTCCTAGTAATATTAAAAAACTAGAGACGAATAGAAATGGATGGCTCCAGAAATTGGAAGGGTTCCATGGCTGTGGCTCTTGTAAAGCCTGTGAATACAAACAGCAAGACAAAAAGGGATTTAAGTGTAATAATAAAAATGAGGATTACAAAATAAAACAGTACATAAACTGTAACTCTAATTACATAATCTACCTCCTGGAATGCCCATGCGGGCTCCAATATGTTGGAAAAACATCAAGAGCCATTAAGATACGCATTTTAGAACACCTAAGCAATATAAGGCGCAGTGTGCAGACACATAATGTCTCTAAACATTTTTCCCTTTTCCATAACTCCAATATAAAAGGGCTGAAATTCACTGCCATAGAACATGTTGCACAACATTGGAGAGGACGGGACAGAAATTTAGATTTAAGCAAAAGAGAGATGTACTGGGTGCATAAACTTAATACACTGACACCACATGGTCTCAACGTTGATTTTGAGATTGCACCTTTCCTCTAGTCACTATAATTGCACTTTCCTTCTTCTTTCCTTATCAATTCATGCCAGTTTATATTATTACTTTATATTATCAATTTGTATTTTATTAATTTTAATATGCTTTTGTCTAACTCTGTGACTTCTGAACTCAGTACTCATGATTAACTCATGTCTCTTTCTCTCTCTCCACCCTCCACCAAGCATCTCTATCCTTTGACCCCATACTAATTAAATTTTATTATTTATTCTTTTAATCTGTGTAGGCATTTTTACCCTTTTTTATGTTCTATTAAATAAACTTATTTATGTATTTTATGCGTCGTTTTTTGGACCACAGAGATTATGTACCCATCTTGGGAGACTCTGTGTGTAATTATGTTAATTTTTTTGAGTGTAATCATGTGTGATTGAATAATTAATTGCCTTAATTGAATAGGCTATTTAAATAACACCCAGTAGGGGACATAATCATTGCTCCTGAGGAAGCTGCGGTATGCAGTGAAACGCGTTGAGCCAAGCAAGTTCAGCCAGTTAGCAGAGCCCAGCTGTATTCACTGTTTGGTAGCTGTCTTTCTGCTGTACCTACGGAGGCATAGCTACGGTCCGGCGTTCCTCCTACCCTTCGATCTACCCGCTCCTACCGGAAGTCGTCACCGCCAGGCCAGGAAGTGACGACAGACGCCATCCATCCGGCACCGGACGAGGGGGCACCCTCGTGGAGGGCTAGTGAGTGGAGTGAAGTGGAGGACTTGTTTTCATCTGCCGAGCCGTTCATCTACTGCCTAAAGATACCCTGATGTGAATGTGCTCATTTAATACATTGTGAGTACATTTCCTGCACGTTCCCATGATAAAATTTGGTGTTATCTGGTAAAACACTATTGTTTCCATTATCTTTGTATGATTGCATATGACTGATTGGGAGCTGCTGCCGATGTGAAAACATGATCCTGCCTGACACCAGCCCTATTGATGTATGCTGTTGTATGCTGCGGTCCCAAGCTGAGGTGCCCAAAGATCCATCTTATACTATATTAGTGAAAGCACTGTATGTTTGCCTGCCTGCCTGCATGCATGCATGCCTGCCTGCTGGATGTCCGGTGTCCCTAGGGACAATGCCATTGCACCTTTGGCCTGTCACTCCACCTCAGGCCATGCCCGCCCCCGCACCATGCCCGCCCCCGCACACCTGTCATTGGTCGGCCATGCCCGCCCCCCCGCACCATGCCCGCCCCCGCACACCTGTCATTGGTCTGCGGCCAGCACCCCGCACCATGCCCGCCCCCGCACACCTCTCATTGGTCTAAGGCCAACAACACTGACACACTGTCACACCCCTTACTGAGCTACACCACTGACACACTCTACCACCCCTCACTGAGCTTTGGGAATCGCTGCACCTAACCCTAACTGCTCTGAGACATTTGCACAACTGACAGATTTGAAACTTTTTTGGGACAACCCTGACCACCTGCTACCTCACCACCTTCTAACAATCAGGTACAGAGTCTTCTCTCTATAAATACTCTTCTCTCTATAAATACACCCACATCCACACACCGCCTCTTCAAAACACAACCCTCGCACACCCCCACCCCACACTCTGCTCCAGGGCTACCGACTCAGCATTAACCACCATTAAACACCCCTCCCCCCCCCCCGCTCATCACCTCCACCGCATGGTGCTCATCCGGAGGCATACTGACTTGCCATTAACACCCCCCCCCCCCTCACCTCCACCACGGACACCATTATTAACCCCCCCCCCCCCGCTCCTCACCTCCACTACGGACACCATTAACCCCCCCCAAACACCACCCCCCCCCCCCCCCGGTCCTCACCCCGCTCCTCACCTCCACAACGCCCACCGCATGGTGTTCATCCACACCCATACCCCCCGCTCCTCACCTCCAGCGCATGGTCCTCATCCGGAGCATGAAAGACGCCATTAACCCCCCCCCCCCGCTCCTCACCTCCACCGCATCCTGCTCATCCGGAGTAAAATACACGCCATTAACAACACCCCCCGCTCCTCTCCTCCACCGCAAGGTGCTCATCCGGAGCCACAAAGACGCCATTAACCTCCCCCCCCCCCCCCGCATCCTGCTCATCCGGAGTAAAAAACACGCCATTAACAACACCCCCCGCTCCTCTCCTCCACCGCATGGTGCTCATCCGGATCAAAAAATAAACCCATTACCACCACTCGCCCCCCCGCTCCTCTCCTCCACCGCATGGTGCTCATCCGGAGCCACAAAGACGCCATTAACCTCCCCTCCCCCCGCTCCTCACCTCCACCGCATCCTGCTCATCCGGAGTAAAAAACACGCCATTAACAACACCCCCCGCTCCTCTCCTCCACCGCATGGTGCTCATCCGGATCAAAAAATAAACCCATTACCACCACTCGCCCCCCCGCTCCTCTCCTCCACCGCATGGTGCTCATCCGGAGCCACAAAGACGCCATTAACCTCCCCCCCCCCCGCTCCTCACCTCCACTGCATCCTGCTCATCCGGAGTAAAAAACACGCCATTAACAACACCCCCCGCTCCTCTCCTCCACCGCATGGTGCTCATCCGGATCAAAAAATAAACCCATTACCACCACTCGCCCCCCCCCCTCCTCTCCTCCACCGCATGGTGCTCATCCGGAGCCACAAAGACGCCATTAACCCCCCCCGCTCCTCACCTCCACCGCATCCTGCTCATCCGGAGTAAAAAACACGCCATTAACAACACCCCCCGCTCCTCTCCTCCACCGCAAGGTGCTCATCCGGAGCAAAAAATACCCCATTAACACCACTCGCCCCCCCGCTCCTCTCCTCCACCGCATGGTGCTCATCCGGAGCCACAAAGACGCCATTAACCCCCCCCCCCCCCGCTCCTCACCTCCACCGCATCCTGCTCATCCGGATTAAAAAACACGCCATTAACAACACCCCCCGCTCCTCTCCTCCACCGCATGGTGCTCATCCGGAGCCACAAAGATGCCATTAACCCCCCCCGCTCCTCACCTCCACCGCATCCTGCTCATCCGGAGTAAAAAACACGCCATTAACAACACCCCCCGCTCCTCTCCTCCACCGCATGGTGCTTATCCGGAGCAAAAAATACCCCATTAACACCACTCGCCCCCCCGCTCCTCTCCTCCACCGCATGGTGCTCATCCGGAGCCACAAAGACGCCATTAACCCCCCCCCCCCCCCCGCTCCTCACCTCCACCGCATCCTGCTCATCCGGAGTAAAAAACACGCCATTAACAACACCCCCCGCTCCTCTCCTCCACCGCAAGGTGCTCATCCGGAGCAAAAAATACCCCATTAACACCACTCGCCCCCCCGCTCCTCACCTGCACCGCATCCTGCTTATCCGGAGCAAAAAATACCCCATTAACACCACTCGCCCCCCCGCTCCTCTCCTCCACCGCATGGTGCTCATCCGGAGCCACAAAGACGCCATTAACCCCCCCCGCTCCTCACCTCCACCGCATCCTGCTCATCCGGAGTAAAAAACACGCTTTAACAACACCCCCCGCTCCTCTCCTCTACCGCATGGTGCTCATCCGGATCAAAAAAAAAACCCATTAACACCCCCCCCCCCCGCTCCTCACCTCCACCGCATGGATCAAAAAATACCCCATTACCACCACCCGCCCCCCTCCTCCACCGCATGGTGCTCATCCGGAGAAAAAAAAAACATTACCACCACCCGCTCCACCGCTCCTCTCCTCCACCGCATGGTGCTCATCCGGGGCCATACTCATCCACTCACCCACCCCCCTCATCCACTCACCCCCCCCCTCCTCCACTCACCCCCCCCCCCTCCTCCACTCACCCCCCCCTCCTCCACTCACCCCCCCCCCTCCTCCACTCACCCCCCCCCTCCTCATCCACTCACCCCCCCTCCTCATCCCCTACCCCCCCTCCTCATCCCCTCCCCCCCCCTCAACCACTCACCCCCCCTCCTCATCCACTCCATCCCCTCCTCATCCACTCACCCCCCATCTCATCCCCTCTCCCCCCCTCCTCATCCACTCAACCCCCCTCCTCATCCACTCAGCCCCCTCCTCATCCCCTCCCCCCCCCATCTCATCCCCTCCCCCCCCATCTCATCCCCTCTTCCCCCCATCTCATCCCCTCCCCCCCCATCTCATCCCCTCTTCCCCCCATCTCATCCCCTCTTCCCCCCCTCCTCATCCACTCACCCCCCCTCCTCATCCCCTCCTCATCCACTCCCCCCCTCATCATACCCTCCCCCCTCCTCATACACTCCCCCCCCTCCTCATACACTCACCCCCCACTCCTCATCCACTCCCCCCCTCCTCATCCCCTCCCCCCCCTCCTCATCCACTCCCCCCCTCCTCATCCCCTCCCCCCCCTCCATCCTCATCCCCTCCCCCTCCTCATCCACTCCCCCCCTCCCTCACACATCCCCCACCCCACATCCCCCACGCCCACACACATCCCCCACCCCACATCCCCCACCCCACATCCCCCACATCCCCCACCCTCCCACCCCATATCCCCCACCCTCCCACCCCACATCCCCCACGCCCACCCTCCCACCCCACATCCCCCATGCCCCCCACCCTCCCACCCCACATCCCCCACCCCCCCCACCCCACATCCCCCACCCCCCCACCCTCCCACCCCACATCCCCCACCCCACGCCCACATCCCCCACCCTCCCACCCCACATCCCCCACGCCCACATCCCCCACCCTCCCACCCTCCCACCCCACATCCCCCACCCTCCCACCCCACATCCCCCACGCCCACATCCCCCACCCTCCCACCCCACATCCCCCACGCCCACCCTCCCACCGAACATCCCCCACGCACACATCAACCCCCCCCCCACCCCCACATCGCGGGATGCTCCTCACCTCCCCAACTCTCACCTCACACACACAACAGTCACACACACCCACACAACACCACCTCATCCACACACAACACTCCTGTGCTTATACGCCACACACAACAACTATTCAACAATCCCCTAACTCCCAACAACACCCTAAACACTGGAAACACACCTCCCCTTCACCTTGCTCCTAGACACACTACACTCAATTAAATTTAAATTCACACGGCTGACCACCAAACACCCTTTGACATCAACCCCCCACCCCCCCCAAACGTGTACAGCAACACACACCCTACGCCACGCTAACTCAGGTCTTCCTTTAAATAAATTATATTTGGAACACAATTAAACTGGAGCCGTCTGTGTCATTTCTTGCACAAACACTCAACTCACCAACACACACAACACCCACACATAACTCACACACACCTGCACCAAACACAAGAAAAATTCCTACATACACACACACACACACCTCTGAGCACCAAACAAACAACACTCACACATACACCCACAACACACAACCAACACTTACAAATAACACTCAATCACACCCCCCACCACCACTCGCACACCCAATACTCACAACTCTCACTCGCTCACACACCGCACACTCAATCACCAACACATAACACACAACACCACACTCACCCACCCACAAACACCACACTCAATCAACAACACACTAACACATACCCACAACACACTCGCACAACCACCAACCCCACACTCACACACAACCAATACTCACACACACCACTAAAAAAGTACACATACACACACTATTCACACACAAACAACATTCACACAACACTCACAATCAACCACCAAGACACATAACATTCAAACACACACACACCACACAACAACCAGTAAACAACCATAAATACTGTCACACTTAACCCATTTACAACCCTTTCACAGACCACTGCCGGATGCCTTGAACACCTCTACACCTGAACGCTGTTCCATCCAAGTCTCCGTTGACACAACAACATCAGGAAGTATACTAAACACACACACACTGCAACACTTTGCTAACATCACACATCACACCTACCGCAACACACACACACACAATATACTTTAAACAACTCAAGTTACACACACAACACCTCTACACCACCTACAATACCGCACTTCAAAACAACAACACAAACAACACCTCTTGCCAACACAAAACATGCCACCAAAAAAACACCTTCGCAAAACTAAACATACACACCCTGACAATGAACCTCACACGCACACACACACAACAACCATATCTAATACAACACACAATGCACACACAAATTTCATGCACACACAAAATCAAAACAACCAACTCACACAAAAACACACAATCGCTCAACAACAAATACTCACAAACACAACATCAACACTAACAGATAACACACAGCAACATCACACACTACTTCCATATAATACACACACACCAGCTACATCAAAGGGACAAATAAACACACAGCATCATAACACACAAAATCATCAACACACACACACACACACAACATCACCTGATAATCAAACACTACAGCGCCAAACACGCCTTGCACAACAAAGAGACAGAGCCAGAATCAGAAGAGCGACACAACGAGAACACCAACAACAAAAACACAGAGACACACCCAGTACATCAACATCCACTCAAACTCAAGAACACCATGAGTCACACTTTGCAAAACAACAACAAAGTAGTACAAGACCACCAACTGTACACACTACACAACAGCATGCGGCATACCTTGCAAAAGACCAACAACGGGCTAAAAGATCACGCGCTGCAGAGACTACAGAACAGCATGCGGCACGCCTTGCAAAAAACCAACAACGTGCTACAACATCACGCGCTGCAGAGACTACAGAACAGCATGACGCACGCCTTGCAAAAGAACAACTACGTCGTGCTATATCACGCGCTGCAGACACTACAGAACACCATGACGCACGCCTTGCAAAAGACCAACAACGTCGTACAAGATCACGCGCTGCTGAGACACCAGAACACCATGACGCACGCCTTGCAAAAGAACAACAACGTCGTGCAAGATCACGCGCTGCTGAGACACCAGAACACCATGACGCACGCCTTGCAAAAGAACAACAACGTCGTACAACATCACGCGCTGCAGAGACACCAGAACACCATGCGGCACGCCTTGCAAAAGAACAACAACGTCGTGCAATATCACGCGCTGCAGAGACACCAGAACACCATGACGCACGCCTTGCAAAAGAACAACAACGTCGTACAATATCACGCGCTGCCGAGACACCACAACACCATGACGCACGCCTTGCAAAAGAACAACAACGTCGTACAACATCACGCGCTGCAGAGACACCACAACACCATGACGCACGCCTTGCAAAAGAACAACAACGTCGTACAACATCACGCGCTGCAGAGACACCAGAAAACCATGACGCACGCCTTGCAAAAGAACAACAACGTCGTACAACATCACGCGATGCAGAGACACCAGAAGAACAGAAAATACGGCTGGCTAAAAATACACTACGAGCTACAACATCAAGAGCCACAGAGACTCAACAACAACATGAAACACGCCTTGCTAAAGACAGAACAATACGGCGCACATCAAGAGCACAACTAAACACAACAACACAGACAGTACAAGAACAACAACAACACACACATACTACATTAACGCATTCAACACATTACACTTTGCTACGCGCTGCTTTTCTATATAATCCACACATACTATACCACCAACATCCAAACGTCAACATTGGACACATGGACACTATATGCCGCTACTGTCAAGCAAAGAAATTCCACAAGGAATCAGCTGGAATGTGCTGCAGCAATGGCAAAGTTCACCTAGCACCTCTACACTCACCACCAGATCCACTTATTTCATACATGTCAGCCACAACTTCAGAATCTAAACATTTTCTACAAAACATACGCAAATACAACTCCTGTTTCCAAATGACATCCTTTGGTGCTACATCTATAGTGGAACAAATAGGATTTAAAAGTACTTTCAAAGTACAAGGTCAAGTTTACCACAGGGCTGGCTCTCTGCTCCCATTACCAGAACAAGATCCACAATTCTTGCAAATTTACTTCATGGGTGATGAACAACAACAAGCTGATCAAAGATGCCATTGGATACCCAATACAAGACGTGATATTGTCATCTCCTTACAAAGGATGTTACATGAACACAACCATCTCATTAACACATTCAAAACATCACTTGAACTCATGCCAACTGATGACTATAAAGTCATTATCAGAGCTGACAAAACACCAGTGGGCCAACATGAACGTCGCTTTAATGCTCCACAAATCAACGAAGTCGCTATTGTTATAGCAGGGGAACAATTTAATACACGTGACATCATTCTTCAGCGACGTGCTCATTCACTCACACGCATTTGTGAAACACATCGCTCATATGATGCTCTTCAATACCCTCTCATACTTTGGAACGGGGACGATGGCTATCACTTCAACATCATGCAAGTAGACCCAGCTTCCCAAGCAAACACTAAAAAAACTGTCTCCGCTATGGACTTCTACGCATACAGATTAATGATACGAGATGCATCGCAAAACCACATTTTACATTGTCGCCAACTATTTCATCAGTTTATTGTTGACATGTATGCTAAAATTGAAAGTGAGCGTCTTCTATACATACGTTTACATCAAAAACAACTTCGCGTTGATCAATACATACATCTGAAGGATGCTGTTGGCAATGATGGTCACGTTGACAACATAGGCAAAATGTTAATTCTACCAGCAACATTCACAGGAAGTCCTCGACACATGCACGAATATGCTCAAGACGCTATGGCATATGTTCGAGCGACGACCAGATTTTTTTATTACATTTACATGTAATCCAGCTTGGCCAGAAATAACAATTGAACTTGCGCATGGACAGGCACACAGCGATCGACACGACTTAATTGCCAGAGTATTTAGACAAAAACTAATCACATTAATTCACATCATCACTAAGACTTATATCTTTGGACAAACACGATGCTGGATGTACTCAATTGAGTGGCAGAAAAGAGGTCTTCCACATGCTCATATTCTTATATGGCTCAAAGAAAAAATACATGCCATAGACATCGATAAAGTTATCTCTGCAGAGTTGCCACATCCAGAAGAAGACCCAATACTATTTGCAATAGTCACAAAGAATATGATTCATGGCCCATGTGGAAACATTAATATTCAGGCACCATGTATGAAAGACGGTAAATGCACAAAAAATTTTCCTAAACCATTCATTGCAGACACACAAAGTGGAGATGATGGATATCCTCAATATCGAAGACGCGCTCCCACAGACGGTGGATACACAGCAACAATGACTATTCGAGGCAACAAAAACATCCAAGTTGACAACAAATGGGTTGTTCCATATTGTCCACTTCTAACTAAAATGTATAACGCACACATTAATGTTGAATACTGCAATTCCGTTAAATCTATTAAATACATTTGCAAGTATGTCAACAAGGGAAGCGACATGGCCATTTTTGGAATAACAAATGAACACATCAGGGACGAAGTTACGCTCTACCAGCTGGGAAGATATATCAGTAGTAATGAAGCCGTTTGGAGGATTTTAGCTTTTCCCATTCACGAACGACACCCAACCGTTGTTCACCTCACTGTTCATTTAGAAAATGGACAGAGAGTATACTTCACACCTCACAATGCAGAGGCAGTTGCTGCTCAACCACCAAACACAACTTTAACTGCCTTCTTTCAATTATGTCAACACGACTCTTTTGCAAGGACATTGCTTTATCCGGAAACTCCACGATATTATACTTGGAATACATCAACAAAAATGTTCAAGAAAAGAAAGCAGGGTATAGCTGTTCCCGGAACTGATGCCCTTGCAAGTGATGCCTTGGGCCGTGTGTACACAGTTCACCCAAACAACGCTGAATGCTTCTTTCTACGAATGCTACTTCATACCATTCCAGGCCCAACTTCATTTGACGCTCTTAAAAATGTCAACGGTCAACTTTGTGAGACTTATCGAGAAGCTTGCCAAAAACTTGGATTACTAGAGGATGATCAACACTGGAATACTACATTAGCCGAAGCTGCATTACACTCATTACCAGTAAAAATTCGCAACCTTTTTGCCATTATCCTTACCACCTGCAATCCATCAAACCCCAGCACTCTATGGGACACATATCGAGAAAGCATGAGTGAAGATATACTTGCCAAAGCACAGAGAGACAATCCATCACTCAATGTTCACTTTTCACCTGAGATTTTCAACGAGGTACTCATATTGTTAGAAGATACATGTCTCTCTATAAATAACAAAACACTCCTTCAATTAGGTCTGCAAGCTCCACAACGTCAGCATAACGATGTACTCAATACGGACCTTATGCGAGAGAAACAATACAATATTTCGCTGCTCAAAGAATATGTTGCAACAAGAAAACCTATGTTAATTGCTGAACAACTTTACACCTATGAGAACATCATGGAGCACATCAACAATGGACAAGGTGCAATACTGTTTCTTGATGCTCCAGGTGGAACCGGAAAAACATTTCTCATTAATTTACTCCTAGCCGAAATCAGAATGCACAATGATGTTGCACTTGCACTAGCATCATCTGGCATTGCAGCCACTCTTATGGATGGAGGAAGAACTGTGCACTCAGCTCTTAAATTACCGCTAAACATTGCTCATGAAGAAAATCCAACCTGTAATATCACCAAAACATCTGGACAAGCACGTGTTCTTCAAATTTGCAAACTTATTGTTTGGGATGAATGTACCATGGCACATAAAAAAGCACTTGAAGCCCTTAATAGAACCTTGCAAGACTTGCGCAACAATAAACAAATTATGGGTGGCGCTGTCATTCTTTTAGCTGGTGATTTCAGACAAACACTTCCAGTCATCCCACGATCCACACCAGCAGACGAACTTCATGCATGCCTCAAGTCCTCTATTTTATGGCGACATGTTAAACATTTCCCATTAACAACCAATATGCGAGTACAACTTCTGGGCCACTCAAATGACCAAGCTTTTGCAGACACCCTTCTTCAAATTGGTGAAGGTACTTTACCTACTGACTTAACATCAGGTGAAATTGCTTTTCCCACACATTTTTGTAACATGATGACATCACTTCAAGATCTCATACATAACGTCTATCCAAATCTATTACGCAATTACACAAACCACCAGTGGCTCTGTGAAAGAGCCATCCTTGCTGCCAAAAATACTTCTGTCAATGACCTAAATAATGCAATTCAAGACATTCTTCCAAACACAATTACTCAATACAACTCAATAGATACAGTTGTGGATAACGATGAAGCCGTGAACTATCCAACTGAATTCCTACACTCCCTGGAACCATCTGGAATGCCACCACATCACCTTCGTCTGAAAGTTGGATCACCCATCATGCTACTTCGCAACCTCCACACACCTAACCTTTGTAATGGAACCAGATTGTGCATCAAAACATTGATGCCCAACCTAATTGAAGCTACTATCTTAACTGGCAACGCCAAAGGCCAAGATGTCTTCATCCCCCGCATTCCACTCATTCCTACAGACATGCCTTTTACTTTCAAACGGCTACAGTTCCCCATCAAACTAGCTTTTGCTATCACCATTAACAAAGCACAAGGACAATCTATAAAGTGCACTGGTATCAACTTAGAATCACCATGTTTCTCCCACGGCCAGTTATATGTTGCGTGCTCTAGAGTCGGATCCCCACAACAATTGTACGTCTTTGCTCCAAGTGGAACTACCAAAAATGTAGTTTACAAACAAGCATTACAATGAACATACACTTTGGTACATTTCCATCATCTCTACATATTATCATACCAACATCAACAAAACAATCACTCACTCAATTCACTGCACTCATCTTTTATTACAAACAATTTCACCAACACACACTTCACGATTACATCAAATACACTACTCTCAACAATGGACATAAACATATTTCAACAAGCCTTTACAACAATTACATTTTCATAACTAACAACCTTAACAATTAACATACACTTAACAAAATTTCCCTCATATACATGTGCTTTCTACTCTTTTTCTTTCACAAATACATTTTTTATATATATTACATAACATTCACATAACATTACAAGTTTACAATACAACATTTACACATACTTATTCACGCTTCACATCCCGGGCAACGCCGGGTCTCTCAGCTAGTCCTTAATAAAAAACCCGCAATTTTGAATCTTACATTTTGTAAGTAGGTTATCTACAAGAGCCAAGTTTCATAGTTTGACTTACATTTATTTTTCATACTGCACTATGATTATTTTTGTATTTTTTTCTGGGTGTTCCTGAGGATACTGCTCCCTTCCTGCCCTGGATCCTAAACTGTTGTAAGGGAATCAGTGCATATTCCCTGGAAGGTTGAGAGAATTTTTCAGTTTCACGAACTTTTATATTCTTTGTTCACATTTATAGTTGTTAAGCGCCTTTCCAAATCACTGGGTTTCACACTGTTTCTCTGCACTTGATTTGGTGGCTGCTGTACACTATTGTTTTATATTATACACTTTTATTATTGTTTATTTTGATATTATGGAAGTTGTTTCACCGAATATATTTGCAAAAAGACAAAACAGACATTTACTGTTTACTGATACTAATATAACACATACACTGGTGAAAGATGATTTTCTAGATGAAGAATTTATCAAACTAGAGAGGTTACTTATTAAAGATACTAGAAGATGGCTAGACCTCAAATTTTTAAATAGGTATATGGATTGTAAACGTATCCCTAGAGGTTTGAGATTCACAAAAAAACCATCGTCCAATTTGGACGATGAGGATTTTGTGAAAAAATGGCATGAGACCATAGACAACTGCTCCTTTAATCTTATGACATCCCTAATTAATCAACACAAAAAACATATCAAGAAAATTGATGAGGAGGTGACTATAATAGAGGAGAAGTTGGCCCATATGGAAGATACCATTGAATTTAAAATTAAAGATCGGGATTTGAAAAAGAAAATTGATAGACTTGAACAAGATCTTTTCACTAGCAAAACTAATAAATTTCAAAGAGATGAGGAAGATTACCTTAGAGGGGAACAAAGGGATTGGAAGAAAAAGAAAAACTATCAAACACAGAGTAGACCTGAGGATAGATCAGTTAGGGAACCTCAGATCACTTCAGAGCAGCATGGTATTAAACCATATTCTGACAAACGTCATTTTACACCTCGAGTACCAAGGAGAGACAATCATGACTCTAAATCGTTGTATTATGGTCCAAGGAAAGATTTTATACCTAGACAAAATTTTAACCAAGAAAGAGATCTTAAGGAGAAAGACTCATATAGAGAGAGAGAATATTTTAATGAGAGAACATCCCTAAGAGAGAGGGAACAAGCGTTAGAGAGGGAGAGACGCAGGGAGAGAGACATAGTGAAAGAGAGAGAACAAAGAAGAGAAAGAGAATATAAGGAAAGAGAACAACACAGAGAAAAAGAGAGAGAACAGAGAAGGGAAGAGAATTTAGAGAAAGAGAGCTACATAGATAAAAGGAATCACAGAGGGAAAAAGAGATTCTAAAAGAGAAGGAACTTAAAAGGAATCGAGATCAAAAAGAAAGAGAAAAAGAAAGAGAAAGAAAAGAGAGAGAATACCAAAAAGATAGAGAACTTAAAAGAGAAAGAGAATTAAGAAAAGATAGAGAGGATAGAAAAAGAGAAAGAGAGAGGTATGATTCTGCTAAATATGCCAAAGCAAGTAGATCACGCTCACCCATTGGAGTTGTGGGGACTAGTGATTTTTTAGATATCAGTATTTGGGAAACAAAAAACCCATTCACTCCCCTCTTGGAGACAGAAAAGGGGAGCCACTACCCCAAAGGGGAAAGAATCAGAGAGGAAAGCGGGGGGGAAGAAAGAAAAAAGTGAGAACAGCTAACCCTGTAAAGAATAAAAATATCTTTAATCTCAGCAGTGTAGATTTAACTACCTCACAATTAAGTGTCATCTCCAAGGGATTGTCTTTTGCGCCCACCTGTGGACCTAATAACTTCGAACTATTTGTGGACGCAAACAAATATATTAGAAAATTAACAGTTAAAAGGTTCTTTTTAAGTAAAAATGTGGAGTCAAGAATGTCCAATCTCAACCCTACTGTTGAGAAAGAAAGTGAAACATTCAAACATACAACACTTAAGAATAAATCTACATTTAATCCTGCCTATTGTAAGGGAAATCACTTAGATGTCTTTTATAATCTAATTGTCAAGGACTTTGAGGAGCTCTCAAAGAGTAACAAATCTAAGATTAGAAATAATATGAATAAAGAAGAGAGGTCCGCCTTAGAAGAAATAACAAACAACACAAATATAGTGATAAAACAGGCGGACAAAGGAGGGGGGGTAGTCATCCAGAATAGAGATGACTACCTAAAAGAAGCCCACCGCATCTTAGGAGACAAAAAGACATATGACATTCTACAAAACAACCCCACAAAAACCTTTACAAATGATCTTAAAGTTCTCCTAGAACATGGTAGGGAATTAGGCATACTGAATGAGAACGAATACAAATTCCTATTTAATGAATGTCCCCAATTATCGATATTCTACATATTACCTAAAGTTCATAAATGCATGAAACAACCTCCCGGGAGACCGATCGTCTCTGGAATTAACTCACTCACATCGAATCTGTCTGCTTATATTGACACTTTCCTACAAAGTCATGTAAAATCCCTCAAATCATATCTGAAAGATACTACAGATGTGTTAAATCTACTAGAGAATTTTACTTGGAACAATGAGTATATTATGGCTACTATAGATGTTGCGTCTCTATACACATCGATAGAAAAGAATTTAGGATGTGAAGCAGTTAATTTCTTTCTGAAGCAAGATCCAGATATGAAAGAACAGCAAGTTCAATTCATTATAGATGGTATATGCTTTATACTTGACAAGAACTATTTTTGGTTTGAAAACAGTTTTTATATTCAGAGATGTGGCACCGCCATGGGTACGAGGTTTGCTCCCAGTTACGCCAATCTCTTTATGGGATTCTGGGAGGAACAGCACATTTGGCCCGGCGGCGTTCTGGGGGCGGACCTTGTCCTATGGCGGCGCTACATCGATGATGTGTTTTTGATTTGGCGTGGCGGGCAGGAGAGTTTGGACTCCTTCTTGTCGAGTATTAACGTTAATATGTACAATTTACAATTCACCTCTGTAACAAGTAGAACCTCTCTCAACTATTTGGATCTAAATATCTACATAGAGAACGGTACTCTTAAAACTAGGTCCTATTTTAAGGAAGTTGACAGCAACAACTATATTTTGCGTACAAGCTGTCACCAAAATGTATGGATGGACAATGTCCCATACAATCAATTCAGACGGATGCGGAGAAATTGCACTGACAATACAGTATTTAATGATCAGTGCAATATATTAAAGGAACGTTTTGTAGAAAAACAATATAGAACAGAACTCCTGGACGTAGCATTTGAAAAAGCAAATGGTCTGAATAGAAAGGACTTAATAGTACCTAAAAATAAAGAAAAACCTTTGAACACAAATTTTGACACAGCATTTTTAACTTCTTTTAATAAAGAGTCAAATAATATCAAGAAAATAATACAAAAACACTGGCATGTTTTATTGAACGACCCGATTTTGAAGGACGAAATGCCAGAACGCCCGAGAGTGATTTTTAAAAAGGCAAGAAATTTAAAAGGCATGATAGCTCCTAGTAATATTAAAAAACTAGAGACGAATAGAAATGGATGGCTCCAGAAATTGGAAGGGTTCCATGGCTGTGGCTCTTGTAAAGCCTGTGAATACAAACAGCAAGACAAAAAGGGATTTAAGTGTAATAATAAAAACGAGGATTACAAAATAAAACAGTACATGAACTGTAACTCTAATTACATAATCTACCTCCTGGAATGCCCATGCGGGCTCCAATATGTTGGAAAAACATCAAGAGCCATTAAGATACGCATTTTAGAACACCTAAGCAATATAAGGCGCAGTGTGCAGACACATAATGTCTCTAAACATTTTTCCCTTTTCCATAACTCCAATATAAAAGGGCTGAAATTCACTGCCATAGAACATGTTGCACAACATTGGAGAGGACGGGACAGAAATTTAGATTTAAGCAAAAGAGTGATGTACTGGGTGCATAAACTTAATACACTGACACCACATGGTCTCAACGTTGATTTTGAGATTGCACCTTTCCTCTAGTCACTATAATTGCACTTTCCTTCTTCTTTCCTTATCAATTCATGCCAGTTTATATTATTACTTTATATTATCAATTTGTATTTTATTAATTTTAATATGCTTTTGTCTAACTCTGTGACTTCTGAACTCAGTACTCATGATTAACTCATGTCTCTTTCTCTCTCTCCACCCTCCACCAAGCATCTCTATCCTTTGACCCCATACTAATTAAATTTTATTATTTATTCTTTTAATCTGTGTAGGCATTTTTACCCTTTTTTATGTTCTATTAAATAAACTTATTTATGTATTTTATGCGTCGTTTTTTGGACCACAGAGATTATGTACCCATCTTGGGAGACTCTGTGTGTAATTATGTTAATTTTTTTGAGTGTAATCATGTGTGATTGAATAATTAATTGCCTTAATTGAATAGGCTATTTAAATAACAAACAGTAGGGGACATAATCATTGCTCCTGAGGAAGCTGCGGTATGCAGTGAAACGCGTTGAGCCAAGCAAGTTCAGCCAGTTAGCAGAGCCCAGCTGTATTCACTGTTTGGTAGCTGTCTTTCTGCTGTACCCACGGTGGCATAGCTGCGGTCCGGCGTTCCTCCTACCCTTCGATCTACCCGCTCCTACCGGAAGTCTTCACCGCCAGGCCAGGAAGTGACGACAGACGCCATCCATCCGGCACCGGACGAGGGGGCACCCTCGTGGAGGGCTAGTGAGTGGAGTGAAGTGGAGGACTTGTTTTCATCTGCCGAGCCGTTCATCTACTGCCTAAAGATACCCTGATGTGAATGTGCTCATTTAATACATTGTGAGTACATTCCCTGCACGTTCCCATGATAAAATTTGGTGTTATCTGGTAAAACACTATTGTTTCCATTATCTTTGTATGATTGCATATGACTGATGGGGAGCTGCTGCCGATGTGAAAACATCATCCTGCCTGACACCAGCCCTATTGATGTATGCTGTTGTATGCTGCGGTCCCAAGCTGAGGTGCCCAAAGATCCATCCTTAATACAAACCCGCAATTTTGAATCTTACATTTTGTAAGTAGGTTATCTACAAGAGCCAAGTTTCATAGTTTGACTTACATTTATTTTTCATACTGCACTATGATTATTTTTGTATTTTTTTCTGGGTGTTCCTGAGGATACTGCTCCCTTCCTGCCCTGAATCCTAAACTGTTGTAAGGGAATCAGTGCATATTCCCTGGAAGGTTGAGAGAATTTTTCAGTTTCACGAACTTTTATATTCTTTGTTCACATTTATAGTTGTTAAGCGCCTTTCCAAGTCACTGGGTTTCACACTGTTGGTATACAGACAAACAACACTTAAGACAACATGCATCAGCTGAGAGATCAGATAGGTGAAATTAAAGATAAAAACATTTAATAACAATTCATAGCATACATAGACAAATAAAACAATATGGACAGAATAAAATATTAGAAGATGATTGAAGCACACTGCGGCACTGGTGGTGACAGATGTAATGCCCACTCACCAGATAGATATTGTAAGCAGGCAGTGGATATATCAGAGAGTATCCCCTCTCAATGCTGTTAGCTGCTTCCTGCTTGTTGGCCTCTCTGTTGGTGTGTGTACGACAGCCGGCGTGCAGGATCTCACACAACGCATTGGAGGGGACGCACAGCTAATCCAGATCAGCAGTAGTAGATTCGGCTCACCGTCACGAGCAACCAGCTATCTGAATAGCAGCAAACGCTGATTCGTCTTTTTCGTGGAGGGAAATCGCCAAACACAGTGGTGCAGAGATGCTAAAATCGCCACCCTACGCGTTTCGAAAGCTATCCGCTTTCTTCCTCAGGGGTATATAATAATAAAAGTCCATCAAAGTCCCTTAAATAAAGCGTCCGTGATTAATTAAATTAATTACACCTGCAGACTCATCCACATGCGCAATGGAACAAATGAAGCAGTTCTTAAGCAATGTTATGTGCTCGAGCACATGCACAGTGAGGTAGTTCATGTTGGTATTATATTGTGCTGCTGCGGTCTGGGTACTCAGCTGTTACACATACAAGACAAACAAATAGACTAATACATGACAAACTAATACAAAACAACAAAGTGTAATATAAAAATAGAGTGATTTAAGTGTAAATATATACCTTTATATAATGTGGCTACATAAAGTGATGAAAAATCCACAATTATGTGTGTGAACTTAAATAAACAGTGCTTGACACTATAAGTGAGCTTATGAAATAGGATACGGAATAAACTATGCTATTGCTGAATAACTCAATATGAAAAATAAAAAATATTTTTGAATATACATTATAATAAAAGTGAGTGAACTTGGAAGTGTGAACACAATAAATGCTCAAAAATAAATGAAATAAAAATATATAAATACAAAATGTACATATACCATATTAGGTTTGATATTATATGTGTAGAGGAGTATCTTGCAAATAATCAATAACAATGGACAAATTGCAAATATTGATACCATACAAATAAAATGTATTGATAATGTGCAGAACTATCCAACCAGGAAGGCCTTCAAATCGAAATCTACGTTTAAGCCCATTGGGGATAGGGTACGTAATTCGTAGATCCAACAGGATTCTCTTCTCCCCAACAGGCTCACTGCGTTACTTCCTCTCCAATGTGGAGTTATACTTTCTATTGCAAAGCATTTTAAACCTTTAGGATCCTGATTGTGCACTTGAAGAAAATGATTTGACACATTATGTGCAACTAAACCTGTCTTAATATTATATATATGTTCATACAGACGTCTTTTGATAGATCTAGTAGTCATACCCACATACTGCAGACCACATGGACATTCAAGCAAATAAATAACAAATTAACTATTGCATGTGATGTGTTGTTTTATTTTATAATTTTTTAGAGTGTGGTTAGATGTAAATTCTGATTTTCTAGTGCTGTACTTGCATGCAGTGCATCTATTACAGATTAAGTATCCTCCACAGAGTGCCGTCCTACGATGAATAGGTTGCAGCGATGGACAGCTTGGTGCCAGTCTTTGTCCTATATTAGGGGCTTTGGTGAATATAATATGTGGATATTCGGGTAAAATACCCTCTAATTCTTTATCTTTTTTTAGTATCGGCCAATACTTTTTAAAGATCTTGCGTATATTTGGTGCCATTTGATTAAATTGGGTTATAAATGACAAATTACCTGTTTTGTTAGGATTTTTCTTTTTGTACTGTAAAAGACTGGTTCTGTCCATCGCTGCAACTTCAGTGATCGCCTTATCTAAATCCTGTGGAGAATACTTCCTATCTATGAATTTATTTTTAAGATCCTCAGCCTGGATGTTGAACGTGTCTGGATGTGAACTATTTCTTTTTAATCGAATGAATTGGCCCTTTGGTATATTTTTGACCCATGTAGGGTTATGGTGACTTTGTGCGTGAAGGTAATTATTAGATTGAACAGGTTTAAAATATGTGCTAGTGTGAATACAATTGTCTACAATGGTTAACTCCAAATCTAGGTATTCTATTTTAGTGGGACTAGTGATGAATGTAAATTTTAAATTATTATTATTATTATTATTATTCATATATAACTGAAAATCATTTAACTGTGCTAATGTGCCTGACCAAATAAAAATAATATCATCAATGTAGCGCTGCCACAGTACCAAGTTTGCACCATACGGACAGCCGGACCATATATGTTGTTCCTCCCAGCTGCCCATAAATAAATTAGCATAGCTAGGTGCAAACTTGGTACCCATGGCGGTGCCACATGTCTGTAAATAATAAGATTTATTGAAGTAAAAAAAATTGTGAGAAAGTATAAATTTAATCCCTAAAATGAGAAAATCATTATATTCCTTAGAAATAGACGGATCATTATTTAAAGTATTCAAAACTGCTTCACATCCCTGTTCATGATTAATTATTGTGTATAAAGAATTTAACGTCTGCTGTTACAAAATAATAATGAGGTTGCCATTGAATGTCCTGTAGGGTCTGCAGTATGTGGATAGTATCTCTTAGATATTAAGGTAGTTGTACTACATACTGTTGTAACTGTCTGTCGATATACTGAGATAAATGTGATGTTAAGGACTCAATGCCCGAAATAATAGGGCGACCGGGGGGAAATTGTATATTTTTATGTATTTTGGGTATTATATAGAAAAGAGGTAATTTGGGATAAATATTGTAAAGAAAGTCAAATTCTTGTTTTGTAATTATATGCTGGTCTAAACCCAATGTTAAATAATTAAATAATTTTTGTTAATACTGTGTAGTAGGGTCTGAGGGGAGGAGTTGGTAAGTGGACCTGTCACCTAAAATTCTCAGTGACTCCTTGATATAATAGGATTTGTCCATGATTACCAACCCTCCCCCCTTTTCGGCCGGTTTTATAATGATGGTGTCATTTTCCTCAAGTGCACGTAAGGTCAGTTTTTCATCTTTGCTCAAATTGTCTGTTTTAATTTTAAAATTACGGCTTTGGGTCTCCAAGTCGTCAGTTACCATTTGGGCAAATGTATCTATGAAGGGACCACTTACAAACTTGGGGAAGAAGGTAGACGGATTCTTAAAAGTAGATATAGTTGTAGTGTAACCATGCTGTAAAATGGCTGCAGTCATCTCTCCTGCTGACAGTAAGGCCTGGTAAGTTATGGGCATGCCAGCAGTAATTATGGAGGTTTGCCCTCACACCCTGGTGAGGTGCCCTATGTATGGATGGGAGTGGTCACAGGCTCTGACTCCCTGGTTGGTGATGTCAGAGTTGTGTCAGCCCCCAGAGGATACATAAGGCACAGCACTGAGCAAAAGTTAGTTCTGTCTAGTCTAGAAGTTATCAGAGGAAGATCAGAGTTAGGGTATTATAAGGACTATGAGACTGTGACCAGGGACCTGGCACAGGTGAAGTATCCCTGCGGGGATAGGGAATCCCTAAATTAGGAGGACACACCTTTCAAAGGGAAGTACGGTGAACAATGGAGGGCTGAATACACCCCATTGTGGAGGGCAGCTGGCCCACCGTACAAATAAAGCATGTCCCTGACTAACAACACTCTCGTGTGCAAGTGTGGAGTTATTGCACGGAGAGGGGCACCACAGAGGAGTTCCTCGCCAGGACCATCCCCGAGTGACCGAAGGGACCCTGATGAGGTGGAGGCGCTGCACTGGATCTAGGTAGGACTCATCACACTACCTCAGCTGCCTGTCTGGGTTGGCAATCCCCAATACAACATCATACGGGAGACTCAGGAGTCCTGTAGCCAACAGGTGCACCACCAGACACTACACCGTAATGGGGACTGGTTAGACCACAGGGGCCAATATGAGATTGGGGGGGTCAGACCGGTTCACAAAACCCGTTACATTTGGAGGCGCTGCTGAGAGGCCTGTTAACAGGACAGGCTTCTGCTAGGCACACTGGGAAACAGGGAGAAGTGTCTACTGCCACTTTGTGCTGCGTTGGGACGGACCTAGGGGCGGTCAAGGGGGCTGATGGCGTGTGTCAGTTCGCAGGGACGACCTAGGGGCCTGAAAGGAGTGGGGGGTTTGGAGCCGGGCTATAGCTGTCCTAGTCACCTTGAGGTAGTGCTAGTTGGTAGGATGCCAGAAGGGATAGCCTGTTAACGTGGTCAGGAATCCTGGAGAGGGTCTGCGCTAGGCTAACCAAGACAGGTAGACGCCCAAGTACTGCATGGGAGCCCCAGAGTACTCTAGCCCATTCCAGACCTCTTACCGTAGGGAGCACAGACTGGGAGGAAGGGGATACAGGAGACACTGAGAGAGTGAGCCTAGCCTGAGGTAGTGCATACATGAGTCCAGCCTACATTAGGTACACATGTGGTGGTGCATCAGAGACATCTTTATTGTACCGGTGTGGTGACTGCCCCGCAGAGAGGAGCCCCCATGTACGATAACTGTTACGCAAGAATGGAGGATCCGCCCGGTGCGGATACTCCAAAATGGCGACCGGAGGTTAATGGGGAAAGCACACGTGGCGTGCGCCCCACTGAAGAAAACGCTGTTGCTGAACTGTCTTTTTAAAGTCTGCTCTGGAGTGGAGCGAAAGCTGTGGCCGCACCGTTCTGGTCCTGCCTAGGACAACGGGGCGCCGCCCTGGAGGACTGTGTAGAGGACATTGAAATTGTGGGGGATGGAAAGGACTTCCAAAATGGCGGCTCCCGCTTCTCTGGGAGACCGCGTGAGCCGATGGCAGACTATTCTGCGGATGCACAAATTACTAAGAATTGGCCCGAAGTGGCGCCAACTGGAGAGCCCCGCCCGCGTGGGGGGTATGGCGCGAAAACTGCAGCCGCGCCTTCACGGACAAAGACTCACTCAGCCCCAGTGCTGAGCCAACCACTTAGCCTGTGGGACCCTCCCCTAATATCTACCAGGGGGAGTGGTTTCCAGCTATGCCCCGTGGGACCAGGAGCTGGTGCACTGCCGGTACCACTACCAAAAGAAGTTCTGGCAGCGGAAATTGGGTGCAACAAAGAAGGATACTTTGCACGCAAGGCAGCTGCAAGGAAGCGGTTGGAATTGGCGGCAAAAGCAGAGCCCCACCCTGTTGGGGAAAAACGCGCGAAAGCTGTGGTCGCGCCCTCTATGACTGAGAGAGGTGCGGCCTTAATTAAAGGACATCCTGTTCCCTTGTGGGACCTGCCCATAATTGCTACCACTGGGGGCGGATTCCAACTGTGTCAGAGGAGGGAGGAGCTAAACCAAGGAGTGGCTGACCATTCAACTTCAGTTGGTCACTCGTGCGGAACCAGCTTCCAGGACAGACCAGTATTGCGAGTAGCTCCCACCAAGAATATGGCCTGCTCCCCGGATGCAAACCGGATGGTTTCGACCCAACCCTACGCGATACCCGGCGGGGTGTTAGTGATACGTGTGGGGGGCGCGGAGACAGTAGTAGGCCTCTGCCTACAATGCCGGCTGCCCGGCGGCACCATGGGCACGGCCGCGCGCTGTCCCCAGTGTGCCACACAATATCTGTGGCCCATGCCTACCTTCGTGCCCATACAGAACAATGATCCTGGGGGGAATACTGCTATGCTGTCCGGCGAGTTTCCCGGTGCGCTATGGACTAAAAGTACAGACCCTGTGGAGTGTGACGTGGTCGGTTTGGCAACCGACCGTGAGAAGAGAAGGCGGTCGCCGCGCTCGGTGACCCCAAGTACGCTAAGTGCGGACCCCTCGGACGAGGGACCCAAAGGGCCAGTGAGTACCCTGGTCTGGTCGGTGGCAGTGCCCGGTGGGGGAAATGGGACCAAACGGCCACTTACCGGCAGCGACAGTGGGCGGAGTCGGGTGTCCCCGGTGGAGCCGAAACCGGAGAGGCGGAGCCCCGCTGTCATCGGGACCGGCGGGTCCAGTGGCCATGGGCGATCCACGCCCAATCTGCGGACTGGTAAGGATAGCCCTTGTCCTTGCCAGGCTCCGATGCCATCGCCCGAGGAGGAGAGGCCGTGCCAGGCCCGGACGGCGCACGTGGACACGGAGGAACTTCCGGACCTGATCATGGTAGAAGAGATCCCGCATGGGGGTCCATCCCAAGATGGCGACGCTTCCGGTTCCAGTGACGACGGCGTTTCCGGTAGAGGCGGCGGAACCAGTGGAAGCAGGAGACATGCATCTCAGCGATCGGGTGGTGATTCCCGATCGATCAAGATGAACCGGAGTACGCGGAGGCCGGAGAGGGGTGAGACGCCACCGGCGATACCACTGTCCAGTGGTACAGGACAATCTCAGGAAGGTGAATGGGTCGGAACCCCGCGGCTTCCGACTGCCTATCCTTATGCCCAACCCCACGCCCTAGCTAAGGCCCCTGTCCCAGTCACCTGTTCCCGTGGATCATCCTCTAGTTTGGGGGTGTCGGACGGGTCTTTGGGGGTTGGAGAGAACCGGACTGGGGATAGAACGAGTAGTTTCGATTCCGGGGAGGGATCCCGGGGAGGAGGACAATTGGGATGGGTATCTAAGTCCCGGTGGGTGCCGGAGGAGGAGGATATACCCTCTGGTGAGGCCCCGAAACATGAGAGGTGGTCCAGGCCCTGTTCTGCAGGGACTTCTGGGGTGTGCTCCTGGGGAGGTACCGACGAGGGGGACTCTCAGGAGTGGAATGAGAAACCTAAGGAGACCCGTTGGTGGGCACCCTTATTCGAGGGGTATGTGGGTTGGATGGACCGCACACGTTTTTTGCTACGCAAAGATGATGTGGTAGATTACTGGTGGGCTACACACCCACAGAACGAAAGAAAGAAATGCAATATCGGTGGCTCATGATAGACCGAAACGAAATCGAACCCATGGGCCCCGGTATATTAACCGACCCCGTAGATCCGGACGAGCCCTTATCATGGGTGTTACCAGGAAATCAGGGAACGCCAACCTAACAAGGAGTAATAGGGCGGAAAGGGCGATCATTGCGAAGTACAAGTACTCTCATGGGTTGGAATACCCATACGTTCCTGAACCCCTCATGGAGGAGATCGAGGAGAATAGGGATGTCACGAGAGCTTGCGACAGGCTGTAATTGTACACCAAAAACTATATATAAATATATATATACCTGGGTTTGAACTGGGACGAGACTTAAGATATAATAAAGTGATTGATTCCTTGATAAAGGTGAACACAACAGATTATACAATAACAGGCAAAATATAGACACTTACGTAAAAGATGAAAATAATGAAAACAGTCCCATCTGAACTGGCAGTTTCATCCAGCAATCAGCCCAAGACATTGCATGGCCTTTCTCTCAGCAACCAGGAAATCATTCAGCAAACGAAGACAAAGGATATATGGGTGGACAGCAGTTTATAAACCGTTTGTCCCTCTATCTGTAACCTTAGGTGCCGAGACGGCTACCAAATGTCCCTTGGAAACTTTTGAAGCTCATTTTGGGACTTCCAGCTTGGGGTAGCCCCCCCCCATCAACAAACCCTTTGAAGCAGGGTGGACAGTGTGAAGAGTTCCACTTCCTCTGGTTAATTCCTTTTGTCCGTTGGGCCAAGCATAAGCAATTAGCCCAATAGTCTTTGATGATCAGGTTTGTAAATTCTAGCCTTTCCTGCTCATCACCACAGGGGTTCCTCAGACTTAACCAAAAGTTCATATTTACTGCAAATCATTGCATAACTTCCGTTCCGTTATACACACAGTCAGGTGAGATATATTACTGTATTCTGGGACACCTGACGCTCGTAGAGAGACCCATCATTACATTGTAATATGAACATTCATAGAGATATTAATATCTGGCATTTCGTAACAGTTACATATTCAATGTTTAGACTTCCCAAGATCGGCTTACTCTCGCCAATACACTTATGTAATTCTTAGCCGGTTCAGCCAAGGACATCTCATAGTATTCTTATATTTAATAAAGTTACTCACTTTTGATATCCTGTTGGGGGATACCTTTTGCTGGAAGGTGTGAATAACAAACCCTTCCCTTCCTTTTGCCTGCTTCCCGCATAAACAATTCCCCTGGGAAGCCAGGCTCAAATCTAGCAGGATATCCTATTTAGCATCCTACTGGCCACGTCAATAAACCTTTTGAAGTGGGCATTTGCTTTTCGCATAACCAATTAGGTCAGTTACCTATTGATCAGGGCGATGTATCACACCTCTCTGTTGATATACACTTCCAGTGAATACTCATATGAGGCACCATTTGGTTCCTTACGCATTACAAAGACAGGCATTCTGCCTGTGTATTTCAAAAACTACAAAAAGTCACTTTATCAAAAATATATGTTTCTCTTATGACAACGTTATATTTTTAATATGTGTGTACTTGGGGGGTGACCCGGAGGCTGTACCCCAAGGCTCAGGGTCCTGGCTTACTCAGTTACCAAATTACCAGTTTTCAGGTAACTGTTTATTCAGCACTGCATATAAGATTAACCCCTTAAGTCCCAGTGGGTGGGTTATGCAGACCCTGATCCAGCAACAACATCATTTACACAGGGGAATAAGCATTTTCATGTTATTTAACAAGGGTTAAGTCACAGTTCTGGGCCTCAGCCCAGTTAACCCCTTGTCTCCCTGGCGAGGTTAGAGGGGGGCCCTTGGGGAGTAACCCCGTTAATCCCGGGCCAAACCCTCACTATCGTCACAAGGGACAAGTGGCTAAGGGAGACCATTGAGGAGTACATGGTTAACAAAGGGGGTGCCATTACTGGTAGCAAGGCAGAAGAGAGGATAGAGCACCTTATAAGGGTTTGGAGCATTGGGAAGAGCGTGTACAAGCATAGGGTAGTATACAGGCCTGAGAGGGGGTCGCAGCGTACTACTGCGACACACTTTATTCGAGCAAATGACCAGTTTGTACCTGGCAGATACCTGGAATGCGCCGCTCCTCACCTCTGGCATGCCGTGTTGCGTTTGCCTTCCCAGCCACGGTTCATGCCTGGCTGACAGGGGCCTGATCTGTTAAATGATAATGATCAGGATTTAATAGGCTGCAATGCTTCGCGTGTCCACCAGATGGCATAAATTCATGAATTGTAATGCAGTATATATATACAGTACTCTATATGCACATACATAAATGATACTATGGGCCGGCGGGGGCGATATGTGTTTGCAGCAGAGAGAGATCCGCTGCTCTCTCTCTGCGCAAACATCGGCACATTAAAAATTATTTTAAATACATTTTTATTTATAGTGTAGATGTGCAGGGGGTCTCCGGAGCTGAACCGCACTGGTTTCAGGTCGGGGGACCCCCTGCTCCCCGAGATACAGCCCCTTTATGAGGTGCCGGTATCCCTCTGCTTGGTTTAAAGGGCCCGATCACGTGATCGTGGCCTGTAAACCAAGCAGAGCAGAGGGATACCAGCACCCCCTAAAGGGGCCTGTATCTCGGGGAGCAAGGACCCCCCCTGCTCCTGCTCAATATTATTAAAAATACAGAAATGCTGCTTCATTACCATAGCAGATAGCCGCTAAGGCAATGAAGGGGTTAACCCACCGTGCCCACTTTATTGTGGGTAGCGGGGGTGGGTGAAGGGGGTATTTGGCCCTTGGTGTGAGTTTAGGACTTGCGGGGGGGTTGCGGGTGCACTTAACCCCTTCACGACCGTAGCAATTAATACCGCTACGGTCATGAAGGGGTTAAGCCCTCCCGCGACCCCCCCCCCCACAAGCCCTAAACAAGCACCGTTGGGGCTAATACCCCCTTCACCCACCCCCGCTACCCACAATAAAAAAAAACTCACACACAGCAGCCGCCAAAAAATAAATAAATAAATCGAAATAAATAAATAAATAAATGACAATAAATACATTTGAAATACATTTGTATTGATAGTGTAGATGTGCAGGGGGTATCTACTGTATATATATATATATATATATATATATATATATATATATATATATATATGTATGTATGTATGTATGTATACAGTATATAGTATATAATATATATACAGTATATACACACAGTATATACACACACATGATGAACCAATATACAAATACATGTAGAATGGTTATCAAAATCATACTGTCCTACAAATAACGCTTCTCTATACAGACAATAATAATAATCCATTTAATAATCCTAACTGATCTTACAATATAAAACATAACATTCCAATCCACACAGTACATTGCATTTACATTGTATAAATGATGCATAAAATCTATGCACCATATACATTCTGCAAATGAATGTTAACAATATAATTGCAAGCTACTGTACCAGTAAATACAAACACTTCCAAACAAGTCAACTATTTTAACCAATCAAGTTAACAAAAATCAATATATACTGTAAGTACCAACCAGAAAACACAATTTAAAACCAAAGCTAACCCTTACAATACCAAGGATTACATCTATCTAATTGTAAAAAACATTATACATTATACACACATTGAAGCATTGCAATAAACAACATACAGTACAGTACATCCCCTGTATCTCCCTGCCTTCAGTGTAATCTGTTTAAAGCCCCCTACCCCCTAATGTTTCTGTTAAACAGATTACACTGAAGGCAGAGAGATTTAAAGCCCCCTCCCCCCTAATGTTTCTGTTAAACAGATTACACTGAAGGCAGAGAGATTTAAAGCCCCCTCCCCCCTAATGTTTCTGTTAAACAGATTACACTGAAGGCAGAGAGATTTAACAGAAACATACATTGGGGGGAAGGGGCTTTAAACAGATTACACTGAAGGCAGAGAGATGTTTCTGTTAAATCTCCCTCCCTGCATTGCTGTGAGTGCAGTGTATGTAAATGTGGGGAGGGGGGGGGACCCAATGTGCATACTGTGAGGTCTAACCACCCTCACCCCCTACCCACATACCGTTACCCCCCCCATCCTGGCCATGGCCCCTCCGCTTCTGCAAAACAGACACAAAAATTAAAACATACAAAGTAATGTCCCCTAACCCCTTAATCACCATAGCGGTTATTAACCGCTACAGTCATTAAGGGGTTAACCCACCCTCACCCACCACTCGGGATGCCTACATACCCTCCCTAACTAACCCCCCCTTCCGTGAGGCCTAACCACCCAGTCAGTACCCACAAGGGAGGCCTACCCACATACCGTTGGGGAAACACCCCACCCCCAGTACCCACAATAAAAACAGTACAATGACCCACAATAAACAGCATTATATTTATTAAATACATTACCCACCCCCTGTGCCCCCCCCCCATAAATACAAGATTTATCCTTTTACATACAGGGTTCATAACGCAGCCCCACTCTAGTCCCCGGTGGGCTGGCAGGGCACCTGGACAGACCTACAGTTTACCAGCAGCCCTTTTTACACAGGTTCTGGAGGCCTGCTGGTGGATCCTGCCAGCACCATGGCCCCCAGGTGGTCTCCTTGGGTCACCGTGGGCCACAATTGGGTCCCCACGGTAGGCCCAAGGATGTCTGGGAGCCCCGGGTCAAACCCACAGGTGTCTGCGGGGCCTCGGGTGGTTCCCTCGGGGGTCTGGGGAACTCACGGGTGCTCACTACGGGTCGGCGGTGCCCCCACAGAAGTGGGACCACACATCATCATCCCCGCACCTACGGGTCGGCGGTGCCCCCACAGAAGTGGGACCACACATCGTCATCCCCGCAGACTACGGGTCCGCGGTGCCCCCACAGAAGTGGGACCACACATCATCATCCCCGCATGTGTCACCCGTGGAACCACCAGCCTGATACCCTTGGGATACCCGAGAATACCCGGAGGTGGTCTCCAGAGGTCCCACGCAGAACCACGGAATCAACCCTGAATGTAAGAAAAATAAACCTGGCCTATACATTCAATACATACACCCTCCCCCCCAACACCTACAGTACAATAATGTGCAAAATAACTATTATCCAGATATGGATAATAGATTAATTGCCCATTATTAAAAACATTAACTAGCATATACTAATAAATAAAGTACTACTGACCTCATCAATACGAAGTGTCCGTCGCCAGCGCCTTCCTTCCTTCTCTTGCCCACACAAGACATAGCCAAAACCAAGCCAATACATTGCAAGTACATTCAGATATCAATTAACCCCTTAAACACCTTATCGGATAATAACCGCAAAGGTAATTAAGGGGTTAAGCCACACAGGCCCGATACCCACCCTTCACCCATGAATTTGTACTGTGGCTTCATCATGCAACTATATATATATACTGTATATATACTGCACCGACACACTTTATTCGAGCAAATGCCCGGTTTGTACCTGGCAGATACCTGGAATCCGCCGCTGCTCACCTCTTGCATGCTGCGTTGCGTTTGCCTTCCCAGCCACGGTTCATGCCTGGCTGACGGGGGCCTGATCTGTTAAATGATAATGAGAAGAATTTACTAGGCTGCAATGTTTCGCTTGTCCACCAGATGGCATAAACTCATGACTTAAGTAATGTGTGGGCTTTGCAAGTTGTTTCGTTTAAAAAAAGATACTTTATCCCAGTACAGTATGCTATTGTAACTTGTCCTTGAGACTGAAGGAAGACGTTGCAAAAAATGTATCAATTTAGGCTTTACATACAGTACTGTATTAAATAAAGACAAAGACCATTTTCGCTTACACTATTCTACAGAGACATGAGTGTTCAAATGCAGCCCGTGTTCCAAAAACCTGACAGAAGTTATGCTTATTTGATATGGGCCGCTATTAATGCAACAGAGGATAAGATGACAACAGTTGTTCAAATTTATCAGTATTTTATCGAAAACTATGACTTTTACAGATTTTCGCCAACTCCTCATTTGTGGAAGCGGGCAATAAGGAAAAGGTTATGTAGTGACCCCTGCAAAGAAAATAAAATAACTGCGCCAACCGTATAAAATGGGTTCAAAGTTCAGTCCCTTCTGGAGTAAAGTCCTGCTGCCAGAGTCTCTGTAAGAGGTGATTCAACAACCTCTTGATTGTAACAGGAGAGTAAAGAAGGGGGGGATCCTCCGGCGCGATGTCTTACTCAGGTTATCAGGACACATGCAATATAAACAGACAGAGGGACCACAATCAGGAAGGGTTAAAACACAATGGTATGCTGGAGATATGGTGTTAAGGAAGCACACTTACATTAAAACCTCTATATCCACCTTGAGTATGGTGTGTGTTTCACAGAACAACCTCAGAGAAAGGGGAAAGACAGAAAAAACATAGTATAACACCGTTTTTATTAAACAAAATTGATTAAAAAGAGATTGCCAACTCACAAGCGACCATTAAAAAATGGCATGGAATGGTGAAGTTTTCAGTCTCTGCCTGGACTGCCTCCCAGATGGTTAGGTGTCCGCATGGAGTCTGTCCCAGTAGATGATGAAGGCAATGCAGTGGTACGGGTGTAGATCGGGTGGTTCGTCCAGACTTGTGCACAGTCTGGTCTTCCTCCCGGTCGTCAGACTCCCCACTGCTGCTGCTGCTTCCGTTGCCTGCCGTCCGCGCATGCGCATGCGCTTCGGCGAAGATGTTTGACTAACTGGGATTTCACTTTCTTCCTGGGTATGGTGGCTTGCGAGGACCAAAAAGCCGTCAGATGCGTTGCGCTAAAAGCTTCCTCAGTGACGTTTTTAATCAATTTTGTTTAATAAAAACGGTGTTATACTATGTTTTTTCTGTCTTTCCCCTTTCTCTGAGGTTGTTCTGTGAAACACACACCATACTCAAGGTGGATATAGAGGTTTTAATGTAAGTGTGCTTCCTTAACACCATATCTCCAGCATACCATTGTGTTTTAACCCTTCCTGATTGTGGTCCCTCTGTCTGTTTATATTGCATGTGTCCTGATAACCTGAGTAAGACATCGCGCCGGAGGATCCCCCCTTCTTTACTCTCATGTAGTGACCCCTGTTTTCACCGTATTGAGCCCCAATTTGTTGGAGGGTTTTGGTGTGTGTCACAGGGTTTTTCCCGTATCTATGATAATGGAGGCGGCAAAAGGCGAAGGGTCGTGTTAAAACCAAATAAGTAGCGACAGTCCCTGCCAAGCAATGTGCCAGAACCAGAACCAGCACCAGCATCAGCTTATCATCATGGTCCCGCCGTCGGTGACAACCCTGAGATGGATTTCGCAGCCAGTTTTGATGAAGCTTGCATGTACCTAAGCGATTTCCCGCTGACTACAGGTGGGCTAGTCCCTCTGCAAACTATCGACGTGGGTAATGATGAAAGCTGGACTGGCATTGGCAGTGGCAGTGGCCCGCCGGCGCAAGCTGAATGGGAAATTCAGTAATACAGTATGGTGAGTACTGTATTGTTGCCGTATTATTTTGGTGGGGCAGGCTGGGTACTTCTTTAGGGGGCTGACCATTACTGTACATTAAAACTTTTCATTTTGTTTTTCCTCAGAAAAGAAAACGGCTAATGGGGGGATTTCGATGGATACAGTAATATTGTGCTGTACAGTATGCTGATGTTTTCCAGCTGAACAGTATACTGTGTAATAAACCCGAATAAATAAAACTATGCATTTATTCTACAGTACATGTTCAGTAAATTACTGCACATACTGGGGGCGAGATGTGTTTGCAGCAGAGAGAGAGATTTAATAATATTGTACAGTGAGCAGGGGATTCCCTGAGCCAGAAATTAATGCTCAGGGACCCCCCCTGCTCCTGATCAATATTATTAAAAATACGGAAAATGCTGCGTCATTACCATAGCGGATAGCCGCTAAGGCAATGAAAGGGTTAACCCACCGTGCCCGCTTTATTGTGTGTAGTGGGGATGGGTGAGGGGGGTATTTGGCCCTTGGTGTGAGTTTAGGACTTGTGGGAGGGGGGGGGGGTTTGCGGGTGCACTTAACCCCTTCACGACCGTAGCAGTTAATACCGCTACGGTCATGAAGGGGTTAAGCCCTCCCGCTACACCCCCCCCCCCGCAAGCCCTCCCCAACCATCGTTGGGGCTAATACCCCATTCACCCACCCTCCCGCTACCCACAATAAAAAAATACACACACAGCACAGCAGCCGCCAAAAAAAAAAAAAAATACTGTATAAATAAATAAATAAATGACAATAAATACATTTGAAATACATTTTTATTGATAGTGTAGATGTGCAGGGGGTCTCTGGAGCTGAATCGCATTGGTTTTAGGTCTGGGGACCCCGTGCCCCCCGAGATACAGGCCCCTTTAGGGGGTGCCGGTATCCCTCTGCGTTTAAAGGTCCCGATCACGTGACCGCGGCCTGTAAACCAAGCAGAGCAGAGGGATACCGGCACCCCCTAAAGGGGCCTGTATCTCGGGGGGCACGGGGTCCCCAGACCTGAAACCTGTGCGCTTCTGCTCTGGAGACCCTCTGCACATGTACAGTATCAATAAAACACATACAATATACAGTATAAATAAACACTCGTTCTTTACCTTAGCGTCTATGCGCTATGGTAAAGAAGCATCATTTGTGTATTTTAATAATATTGTACAGTGAGCAGGGGGTTCCCTGAGCCAGAAATTAATGCTCAGGGACCCCCCCTGCTCCTGATCAATATTATTAAAAATACGGAAAATGCTGCGTCATTACCATAGCGGATAGCCGCTAAGGCAATGAAAGGGTTAACCCACCGTGCCCGCTTTATTGTGTGTAGTGGGGATGGGTGAGGGGGGTATTTGGCCCTTGGTGTGAGTTTAGGACTTGTGGGAGGGGGGGGGGGGTTTGCGGGTGCACTTAACCCCTTCACGACCGTAGCAGTTAATACCGCTACGGTCATGAAGGGGTTAAGCCCTCCCGCTACACCCCCCCCCCCCGCAAGCCCTCCCCAACCATCGTTGGGGCTAATACCCCATTCACCCACCCTCCCGCTACCCACAATAAAAAAATACACACACAGCACAGCAGCCACCAAAAAAAAAAAAAAAATACTGTATAAATAAATAAATAAATGACAATAAATACATTTGAAATACATTTTTATTGATAGTGTAGATGTGCAGGGGGTCTCTGGAGCTGAATCGCATTGGTTTTAGGTCTGGGGACCCCGTGCCCCCCGAGATACAGGCCCCTTTAGGGGGTGCCGGTATCCCTCTGCGTTTAAAGGTCCCGATCACGTGACCGCGGCCTGTAAACCAAGCAGAGCAGAGGGATACCGGCACCCCCTAAAGGGGCCTGTATCTCGGGGGGCACGGGGTCCCCAGACCTGAAACCTGTGCGCTTCTGCTCTGGAGACCCTCTGCACATGTACAGTATCAATAAAACACATACAATATACAGTATAAATAAACACTCGTTCTTTACCTTAGCGTCTATGCGCTATGGTAAAGAAGCATCATTTGTGTATTTTAATAATATTGTACAGTGAGCAGGGGGTTCCCTGAGCCAGAAATTAATGCTCAGGGACCCCCCCTGCTCCTGATCAATATTATTAAAAATACGGAAAATGCTGCGTCATTACCATAGCGGATAGCCGCTAAGGCAATGAACGGGTTAAGGCATAATAAACAATTAATACATTCAATACATATTTTTCACATCTGTGTTAAAACTCCCTGCCTTCTCTCTAATCTATGTAAAAAACCCTCCCCCTATTCTCGCTTTTAAAACGCCCTGCCTTCTCTCTAATCTATGTAAAAAAAACCTCCCCCTATCCCCCTATTGTGTGTGTGCGTTAAGCTTCCCTGCAATCTATGTAAAAAAAACCTCCCCCTATTGTGTGTGTGTGTTAAATCTGCCTGGCCTGTGTTTCTGAGTGCTGAGTGCTATGCGTTAAAGGCCCCGATCACGTGATCGCGGCCTGTAAACCAAGCAGAGCAGAGGGATACCGGCACCCCCTAAAGGGGCCTGTATCTCGGGGGGCACGGGGTCCCCAGACCTGAAACCTGTGCGCTTCAGCTCCGGAGACCCCCTGCACATCTACACTATCAATAAAAATGTATTTCAAATGTATTTATTGTCATTTATTTATTTATTTACATTTATTTATTAATTGTGCTGCTGCTGCAAGTCCTAAACTCACACCAAGGGCCAAACACCCCCCTCACCCCCAATAAAAAAAATTCACGCACAGCAGCCCCACAATTAATAAATAAATCTAAATAAATAAATAAATAAATACATGAAAAGAAATAAATATATACTGTACAGTATATACTGTATATATACATATACATATATATATATATATATATATATACATTATACAGTATATATAATAACAATCCCTATACAGTACATATACAGTATATATTGTGTACAGTATATATATACTGTATATATATATATATATACTGTATATATATATATATATATATATATATATATATATATATATATATATATACTGTATAGTATACAGTATATACACACAGATGATGAACCAATATACAAATACAGTACATGTAGAATGGTTATCAAAATCATACTGTCCTACAAATAACGCATCTCCATACAGTACAGACAATAATAATAATAATCCATTTAATAATCCTAACTGATTTTACAATATAAAACATAACATTCCAATCCACACAGTACATTGCATTTACATTGTATACTGTAAATGATGCATAGCATTAAATCTATGCACCATATACAGTACTGTACATTCTGCAAATGAATGTTAACAATATAATTGCAACCTACCAGTAAATACAAACACTTCCAAACAAGTCAACTACAGTATTTTAACCAATCAAGTAAACCAAAATCAATATATACTGTAAGTACCAACCAGAAAACACAATTTAAAACCAAAGCTAACCCTTACAATACAGTTCCAAGGATTACATCTATCTAATTGTAAAAAACCTTATACATTATACACAGCATTGTTTAAAGCCCCCTCCCCCCTAATGTTTCTGTTAAGCAGATTACACTGAAGGGAGAGAGATATAAAGGCCTAAAGCCCCTTCCCCCCTAATGTTTGTGTTAAACAGATTACAATGAAGGGAGAGAGATATAAAGGCCTAAAGCCCCTTCCCCCCTAATGTTTGTGTTAAACAGATTACAATGAAGGGAGAGAGATATAAAGGCCTAAAGCCCCTTCCCCCCTAATGTTTCTGTTAAACAGATTACAAACAGATTACAATGAAGGGAGAGAGATATAAAGGCCTAAAGCCCCTTCCCCCCTAATGTTTCTGTTAAACAGATTACAATGAAGGGAGAGAGATATAAAGGCCTAAAGCCTTACCTGCATTGGTAAACCCTCCCTGCATTGGTAAACCCTCCCTGCATTGATGTCATGCAGTGTATGTAAATGTGGGGAGGGGGGGGGGGCCAATGTGCATAATGTACTGTGAGGTCTAACCACCCTCACCCCCTACCCACATACTGTACCGTTACCTCCCCCCCCCCCCCATCCTGGCCATGGCCCCTCACGCACAGCAGCTCCACAATTAATAAATAAATCTAAATAAATACATGAAGAGAAATAAATATATACTGTACTGTAAGTGCCCGCTTTATTGTGTAGCGGTGATGGGTGACGGGGTTTATAAATGTGAGTTTATAAATAAAATAAAGAATATTATTTCTAGGGGCCCTAGAACAGAAGTTCCCACGCCAATTTTGCGCTCATTGCTCTTTTTTTGCTCTTTTTTTACAATGTTGCTGGTCTTGCGGCTTTGCAGTCTGCAAGCAAAAAGCGCCAAGTGTATGAAGTCTGTGTGAGCGCTTTCCACATTTGATGCCTACGGCACCTTCCCATTTCTACACACTTCAATACCTGCACAGTTGGTAACGCTTTCCATCCCAGCTACCATTCTGGATATTCACCTCTCACAGGCCATTCTTGCCCGAGTCTGTCCTATCAGACAGGGGCATTAACCTGTATCCACACCACCTGGACAATTTCTCTCTGTCAGAGATTTGTGCTATTTATTTTATATATTTTTGTGTAATTATTCATGCAATTTTATGCTCATTTCATATGTGGTTTTCAACATAAAGTGGCTGCTGGGTCTGATCCTAACTCATACAGTATAGCGCTTCCCTGTTTGTTTGTTTATTGCAAGCAAAAAGCAGTTTGTAGTACTGAGTGTGAGATAAATTACTGTATTTATCAGTGTTGATCAAAGAGAGTTGATCAGAAGGATTCCCCTTACTGTATATACAGCACTCTATTGTCATTCATACAGTACTGTATACTGTAGTAAAGGGTAGACAACACATGGTCTTGCAGTATACTGTATTACTAAAAATCTGTCAGGTTGACCAGAATCACTGCGGATATCGGAAAATAATACAATTTTATTAATTCTACGTAGAATTAATAAAATTGTATTATTTTCCGATATCCGCAGTGATTCTGGTCAACCTGACAGATTTTTAGTAATACAGTATACTGCAAGACCATGTGTTGTCTACCCTTTACTACAGTATACTGTATGAATGACAATAGAGTGCTGTATACTTTATAAGGGGAATCCTTCTGATCAACTCTCTTTGATCAACACTGATAAATATCATATTTATACCCCTTTAGCACCTGTCGTTCCATCCTATGCACCCATTTACTGTACAATGGTGATTGCGGTCGTATTCACGTACTTTATGTGAGATAAATTAAGCAGTTCTTTTATTGCTGAAGTCGCCACAAAATTTTTTTATTTACAAATACAGTACAATACAATGGTGAAACATTTCAAGTTAACAGCAATTCAAAACATCAACACACAATAATACATACTGTACAGTACTGTATGATTATTTATTTATAATACAGTATACAGCTCTGTACTGTATACAGTATGCAGTATACAGTATACTGTACTATATTTGGGCCTTGTCTTTGGGGGTTTATTCATGCAATTATTAGGGTGACCTGCCGTTGGAAATACTGACACAGTACAATCCTACAGCTACACCACCCACCCCCTCCAGTACAATCCTACAGCTACACCACCCACCCCCTCCCTTTTTAATCCCTCCCTGGCCAAGCATCAATCGTCTGGCTAATCCAATCCAAGCCATTGTTTTGTTTAACTGGCCCTGGGCTGGCTACGGTAACAAGATTCAGCAGGAGGCCAGCCAGAGTACTGTATCATCCCACCATCCACCTTCCTTAGAGGGAGGCCTGTCTGCTTTGGAAAAATCCCCTCTCGAATTTGAAATGTAAATCTGATGTGCATCCGTTTGCTTACAGTAACTGTTCTGTTCAGAACAGCCACTGCTTCTAAATTACTGAAAATATACAGGATAAATATACAGTAATGTGAAATAATCGTACAATATACAGTAATGTGAAATAATAGTACAGTAGTTCATTGAGAGAGGAGAGGTTTTGTGTACATCATTACTGCTGTTTATATACTGTACATTTGACTGCACAAGCAGATTTGACGAACACAAGGCCCCCCCTCCCCCTTGGGCACCCTTTTTCCTGGAACGACAAGAAAACAAAAACTTTGTTCAGTTACTGTACTGTACTGTATGTGCGTACTGTATTATGGTAGAACTACTGTACAGTAGGTGGCTGGTGCAGCTTTCTCTGGAAAGAAAAAAATGGAGCAGTTAGTAGGCAGTTACTGTAGTACTGTCAAACTAGTCTACTGTACTGTATACTGGAACTACTGTATACTCTGACTATTGGGAAAGAAAAAATCTGTGCCATACTTACCTGTATCATACTGTACTTACTGTACAATACTACAGCACTGTACTACTTTCCTGATGCTTGCCCATTGCGCGCGATGACAATGGGCAACACAGTGGCAATATGGTCTATATATTTATTGCATCGTTCCACGGTGAGTACATCGTTCCAAAAACTCATTATGGCTGTATACAACTCGTCCTTCTTGGAGGGTTTCGCCACTTTACGGATGTGGTCCTTCAGCTGATGCCAGACCATTTCGATCGGATTGAAGTCTGGCGATCTGTGATTGGAAAGAAAGGACAATTAGTTTAAGAGATACAGTACACAGTAAAAACAGTGGGGAACATATAAATGGGACACGGTCTACTGCACTTACTCCGCTGGCGTCTTCACCCAGTTGATGCCGCGCTCAAGGATATGCGCCATCGACGCGGTGTGCTTGGGATCATTGTCCTGGTAAAAGCGATGACCATTGGGAAAGTCTTGTGTGATGTATCGCACTATCACGGGCACAATGTTGTCTTGGAAGAAATCTTTATTCATGATTCCTATAGCAAGAAAAGAAAAGTGCTCAATAGTACAGTACAGTGCATACGGTAAGGCAACACTAGTCAAGTACAGTGCATTAGGCGGCATTATATTTGAGAAATTGTACCTTCAAAGACGACAATGCATCCCGGTCCACGCCTAGAGATGGCACCCCACACATGCAGCTTCACAGGGTGTTTTGGCCGTGGCTTCAAAGTTATGCGGCCTTTTTTGTGGAACGCAAATCTTGCAAATCTCTCCAGCGACACAGTAGACTCATCAGTGAAGATGCAATCCTGGAAAGTCTCACCGCTGTCGATCCATGCCTGGGCCTGGAGCACTCTTTTGATTTTGTTTGCGTCCCGTATCATGGGGTACGCTCTGTAATGACAATGAATAAAAAATGTTAGCGTCACAGCGCAGTACAGTTTGCAAAACAACACTTTTACTTTACAGTTCCTCCTGTACTGTCCAGTACTAACCTCACACGTCCATATTTCCATCCAATTCTGCGTCTCATCTTCTTTATGCTGCTCTCGGATACAGTCAGATTGTGGTTTTCCTGAAGAGTGTTTTTAACCCTTAATGCGCTCCTCTCATCATTTTCCTCACTTATTCTGTCCACCAGAAGAGTAGTCTCCCTACAATGCAAAGAAATTATATTGTGTTATTAATATGCAGCAATATAAAATGTATACTGTATACTGTACATGTAATGTTGTAATATACAGTAAATATAAATATACAAAAAATGTATACTGCTGTACTATAAATATAAATAGACAAAATATACAGTATACAGTACTGTTGTAATATAAATATACTATATAAATATACTGTTGTTATATCATAATAAATACACATCATATACTGTATATTCCGTTGTAAGATGAATTGCAATATACCAAAAGTGTATACTGCTGCACAAAAAATATAAATTGACCACACATACACTACAGTATATACTGTTGTAATATAATAAATATACTATATAAATACGGTATACTGTTGTTATATCATAATAAATACACATCATATACTGTATATTCCGTTGTAAGATGAATTGCAATATACCAAAAGTGTATACTGCTGCACAAAAAATATAAATTGACCACACATACACTACAGTATATACTGTTGTAATATAATAAATATACTATATAAATACGGTATACTGTTGTTATATCATAATAAATACACATCATATACTGTATATTCCGTTGTAAGATGAATTGCAATATACCAAAAGTGTATACTGCTGCACAAAAAATATAAATTGACCACACATACAGTACACTACAGTATATACTATTGTAATATAAATACACTATATAAATACGGTATACTGTAGATGTACACTACAGTTTTCTATATTTTTTTGGTTAAGTTTTATAAATACAGTATACAGTACTTACGCATTTGTTATCTTTGGTGCCTTTTTGCGGTCTCTGTTTTTTCCTTGTGCATGATAGCACACGGTGCTTGATGGCACAACGAGGCCAGAAGCAGTTAACCAGCGCTGGATATCTGCAATTCGTTTTCCGCTCGTGTACATCTCCTTCATTCTCATGCTGAGATCCTTTGAAATCTTCTTAACAGGCATTGCTGCGAGTACTGTAGAAATAAATACAAACACAAGAATGTGTATTCGATGTTTAGTCGATGTGTATTCAATGTGCAGTGAATCCACAAAATGGATGGTGTATTTATATGTTAATGACTCACATTACAGACCACCCACTTTCAACACCTGTACCTGGCCACCATGCATAAAAGGTTGTACACGTTGCATAGCCCACCACTTGCTGATCTTTATCTGAGCCATTGTCCAGATACTGCATTGTGCCTCCCGCTTACATGGAGCATCCCCGGTTCTATGGACGAAAGAACCATCTCACCTCTGCTGTGCCTGCCACACTGAAAAAGAGAAAGGCAGTTACCGTTTCCAAGCCAAAGGCAAAGCGACAGGCTAAGGCCAACAAAGAAAACCTTCTGCTGACCCCAAAGGCTAAGGCTTTTAAAACACGTCAGCCTTATTATGTGAAGAAGAAATACGGTACTGTGCTCGGTACGCAAGACGAATGGCAGCCAACTCACCGAATCCGCAGACCACTTGCTCCCATAAGCTTCGACGACTCTGCTGTAGCTGTCCCGGAAATCTTCAGCCCGGCTTCTCCACCCCCATCTTCTCCGGTTCCATCTGAAGATGCTGCTGCCTCTGAAATCCACGGGTCACTGTCTCCTTTGCTCTTGGACGACTCTGCTTCTCTCCCGGAAATCCAGCGGTCACCTTCTCCATCCCTCTTCGACGACGCTGCAGCTTCTCCTGTACCGGGCATCCCCAGGTCACCTCTTCCACTCTCCATCGATGCCGCTTCTCTCCAGAGAACACCCATCTCATCCTCCGTTGCACCCATCCCCCCAGATCTCCAGATGCCATGCACAAGCAGCTCGTTAGACCGGATCCTGAATGGGCTAAGTGTGGATCTCCCCGGGAATTCTAGTGTGCTGGCAAAGCTAGATCTGCTTCTGGAGTCGGTGCTACATATGGAGCAACGGATGCTACAAATGGAGCAACGGCAGGATCAACGGATGCTACATATGGAGCAACGGATGGATCAACGGATGGACAAGATAGAGGCAGACATAGCGGGCATACATTATTTGCTCGGTGTTAATGCCCCTGTTTCCCCGACGCTGGAGCAGGGGGGTGACATGGATGTGATGCATGGTACCTTCGACCCCCTTCCATCACCAAGCACACCCCCTCCACCAGAAGATGCAGTGTACTATGCTATTGAGGAGGACATGACAACCCCGTCAAGACCACGCCACTAGACAACCCGGCGACCACTACCGGAGGAAAGCTTCCTCCCAGACACCCTACCATTGCCCATCGCCTCAAGTACACCCGCTCCCAAAAGACCTCCTACACCCGCTCGCATAAAAACAGAGCCCGACATCTCCCTGTGCGATCTGCCACCGGCGCTGAGGGAGAAGTATAGGGTGAGGAGTGCTGGTATACCACACAAGTATGTCTTGATCATATTTAAACACCATGTTCCCTACACATTGTACTGCGAGTGGGTGTTCAAAGTGAACTATGATGGGAATCGCCAAAAAAAGGCCCTTCCTTCTAATTTAAGGAAAAAGATTGTGGAAGAAATGCAGCGCTATTACCCTGTTACAGATCCTGTAATGAGAGGCGTTAGAGACTGCATTAATGGCGTTTTGCGCCATGCAAGGAATCGGCCATGGATGGAAAATGGGGAGGACTTTCAGTGAGACCATACTGTAATATTGTGCTGTACTGTACAGTACATGTTTTACCCTATAGTACCTGCTGTACTTAAACAAAGGATACTGAATGTTGTTGTGTGTTGCACGGTTTTTGTACTGTATTTGTAAATAAAAGTTTTTGGTGGCGACTTCAGCAATAAAAGAACTGCTTAATTTATCTCACACTCAGTACTACTGTACAAACTGCTTTTTGCTGCCAGACTGCAAACCCGCAAGACCAGCAACATTGTAACAAAGAGCAATGAGCGCGCAATTGGCGTGGGAACTTCTGTTCTAAGGCCCCTAGAAATAATATTCTTTATTTTATTTATAAACTCACATTTATAAACCCCGTCACCCACCCCCGCTAAACACAATAAAAAATAATCACACACAGCATCCCCGCAATAAATAAATAAATAAATAAATAAATAAATACAAATAAATACATTTGAAATACATTTTTATTTATAGTGTAGATGTGCAGGGGGTCTCGGGAGCTGAACTGCACAGGTTTCAGGTCGGGGGACCCCGTGCCCCCCGAGATACAGGCCCCTTTAGGGGGTGCCGGTATCCCTCTGCGTTAAAGGCCCCGATCACGTGACCGCAGCCTGTTAAACCAAGCAGAGCAGAAGGATACCGGCACCCCCTAAAGGGGCCTGTATCTCGGGGGGCACGGGGTCCCCAGACCTGAAACCTGTGCGCTTCAGCTCTGGAGACCCCCTGCACATCTACACTGTGAATAAAACACACACATCATTAAAGAATCATTCTTTAGCTTAGCGGCTATGCGCTATGGTAAAGAAGCAGCATTTCTGTATTTTTAATAATATTGTACAGTGAGCAGGGGGTTCCCTGAGACAGAAATCTAATCTCAGGGGACCCCCTGCTCCTGCACAATATTATTAAAAGTTCAGAAATGATGCTTCATTAGCATAGCGTATAGCCGCTAAGGTAATGAAGGGGTTAAGGCATAATAACCAATAAATACATTCAATACACTACCCACTACCCATGGCAACCTCCGCTGCTGTACAGTAAAACAGAGAAAAAAATTAACACTTTCAAAGTAATGTCCCCTAACCCCTTAATCACCATAGCGGTTATTAACCGCTACAGTCATGAAGGGGTTAACCCACCCTCACCCACCACTCGGGACGCCTACTGTACATACCCTCCCACTCTAACCCCCCACCCCGTGAGGCCTAACCACCCTCAACCCTCACCCACTAACTACCCACAAGGGAGGCCTACCCACATACCGTTGGGGAACATTCCCCCCCCCACCCCCCACCCCCAGTCCCCGCAATCAAAACAATGCACAGCCCCACAATAAACAGCATTCTATTTATTAAATACATTACCCACCCCCTGTGCCCCCCCCCCATAAATACAAGATTTATTCTTTTACATTCAGGGTCCATAACGCAGCCCCACGCTAGTCCCCGGTGGGCTGGCAGGGCACCTGGACAGACCTACAGTTTACCAGCAGCATTCCACAGGTTCTGGAGGCATGCTGGTGGATCCTGCCAGCACCATAGCCCTCAGGTGGTCTCCTTGGGTCACTGTGGAACACAATTGGGTCCCCACGGTAGGCCCAAGGATGTCTGGGAGCCCCGGGTCAAACCCACAAGTGTCTGCGGGGCCTCGGGTGGTTCCCATGGGGGTCTGGGGAACTCACGGGTGCTCACTATGGGTCCGCGGTGCCCCCACAGAAGTGGGACCACACATCATCATCCCCGCACCTACGGGTCGGCGGTGCCCCCACAGAAGTGGGACCACACATCGTCATGCCCGCAGACTACGGGTCCGCGGTGCCCCCACAGAAGTGGGACCACACATCATCATCCCCGCATGTGTCACCCGTGGAACCACCAGCCTGATACCCTTTAGGATACCCGAGGATTCCCGCGGGTGGTCTCCAGAGGTCCCACGCAAAACCACGGAAGTAACCCTGAATGTAAAAAAAATAAACCTGGCCTATACATTCAATACATACACCCTCCCCCCCAACACCTACAGTACAATAATGTGCAAAATAACTATTATCCAGATATGGATAATAGATTAATTGCCCATTATTAAAAACATTAACTAGCATATACAAATAAATAAAGTACTACTGACCTCATCAATACGAAGTGTCCGACGCCAGCGCCTTCCTTCTCTTGCCCACACAAAACATAGCCAAAACCAAGCCAATACATTGCAATTACATTCAGATATCAATTAACCCCTTAAACACCTTATCGGATAATAACTGCAAAGGTAATTAAGGGGTTAAGCCACACAGGCACGATACCCACCCTTCACCCATGAATTTGTACTGTGGCTTCATCATGCAACTATATATATATATACTGTATATATATATACAGAGAGACAGAGAGAAAGAGAGAGAGAGAGAGAGAGATATACAGTATATATATATATATATATATATATATATATATATATATATACTGTATATATATATATATATATACACACACGTTATATACAGTACACACCCATGATAAACCAATATACAGTACAAATAAATGTGGAAGGGTTATCAAAAGCATACTGCCCTACAACCAAACACGTCTCCATACAGACACTACATTAAAATCAATTTCCTTTAAAAATCCTAACTGATCTCACAATCTACTGTACTGTATATGATCACAAACCAATGAAAAAAGTCACATTCCAAAATGCATAAAATCTATGCACCATACTGTATACATTCTGCAAATTAATCAACGTAAACAAAAATCAATTAGCAATCATTATTTACATCCCTAAACATTTCACACTCAATCACGAACAATGAAACCATTAACAGATTCACGCCTAGAGCAGAACAATTAAGCCTTTGAAAAAATATAAGTACCGACAAAAATACAACCTTTACAACCAAGGCTATCTATCCCTGACCTTCCTCAAACACACAATACAATACCAAGGAATACATCTATCTAATTTTAAAATACTTTAAACTCACAAAATAATTAAAAACACATCTAATCCAGCTTTTAAAACATCATCATTTCTTACCCTGAATGTATACTGTATAGTATATCTCTCTAGACATATATATTGTACATACATACATACATACAGTGGCAAGAAATGATATACCACAAAAAAAAAAAAAATACACATGTTAAAAAACCTTTTGAAAAAATTAACAAGTTAAATAAAATACATTTCTTTACTGTAGTTCACTTACCATTACTTGCCCCCACCGACTCCCGTTGCGCAGCTTACTCACGAACCAATCCACGATCAGGAACCCATAAAATAATAAACCATTCAAAATAATAAACATTAAACTAAAAATCCAAATCAATCCACGGGTCTTCTACTTGTAATACATCTTCATCTGAATTCTTCTTTCTTCTATCTCCTTCCGGGTGGGGCAGGGCGTGGTCTTCTTTCCATCATCGGCCACGCCCTTGTCTTTTTTCTTCTCTGGAGGTCCTTCCTCCGCGGCGTCTGGCTGCAAAATGAGACGACATAGGCTTTTAAAGGCCTATGACGTCACATTTTTCGTCATGGTTCCCACGGTCCTGATTGGACCGTGAAAACCATGTGTTTTGGCCGATAAAAAAAAAATGATGACGTCACTTAAAGGGAATGAAAGCACAGCCAATCAGAATGGCTTTGCTTCAATTGCCTTTAAGATGACGTCATGAAAAGGCACATGGCTGCCCTCACATGGTATGGTAGCCAATCAGAGCGTGGGAACTTTATCCCTACTCTGATTGGCTCTGGTATACCATGTGTCAGGGGCTTGGGGGAGAAAGGATGTGACGTCAATAAGGATAAAGTTCCCACGCTCTGATTGGCTACCGTACCACGTGACAGGTTTTCATTGACGTCACATCCTTTCTTATTATTATTTTATGGGTTCCTGATCGTGGATTGGTTCGTGAGTAAGCTGCGCAATGGGAATCGGTGGGGGCAAGTAATGGTAAGTGAACTACAGTAAAGAAATGTATTTTATTTAACTCGTTAATTTTTTCAAAAGGTTTTTTAACATGTGTATTTATTTTTTTTGTGGTATATCATTTCTTGCCACTGTATGTATGTATGTATGTACAATATATATGTCTAGAGAGATATACTATACAGTATACATTCAGGGTAAGAAATGATGATGTTTTAAAAGCTGGATTAGATGTGTTTTTAATTATTTTGTGAGTTTAAAGTATTTTAAAATTAGATAGATGTATTATTCCTTGGTATTGTATTGTGTGTTTGAGGAAGGTCAGGGATAAATAGCCTTGGTTGTAAAGGTTGTATTTTTGTCGGTACTTATATTTTTTCAAAGGCTTAATTGTTCTGCTCTAGGCGTGAATTTGTTAATGGTTTTATTGTTCAGGATCTAGTGTGAATTGTTTAGGGATGTAAATAATGATTGCTAATTGATTTTTGTTTACGTTGATTAATTTGCAGAATGTATACAGTATGGTGCATAGATTTTATGCATTTTGGAATGTGACTTTTTTCATTGGTTTGTGATCATATACAGTACAGTAGATTGTGAGATCAGTTAGGATTTTTAAAGGAAATTGATTTTAATGTAGTGTCTGTATGGAGAAGTGTTTGGTTGTAGGGCAGTATGCTTTTGATAACCCTTCTACATTTATTTGTACTGTATATTGGTTTATCATGGGTGTGTACTGTATATAACGTGTGTGTATATATATATATATATATATATATATATATATATATATATATATATATACTGTATATATATCTCTCTCTCTCTCTTTCTCTCTGTCTCTCTGTATACACTGGCGACACACTTTATTCGAGCTCGGCTAGTCCCACGAATTCGGGTATACCCGGGTGTATTGAGGTTTGTGACTGTTTTCTGCCCGAGTGCATTGAGGTATTTTCCAGGCAGGGATTGAAGCATTTTATTCCCGCTGGCTGCAATACTGCACAGTATATATATATATATATACTGCATTACAATTCATGAATTTATGCCATCTGGTAGACACGCGAAGCATTGCAGCCTATTAAATCCTAATCATTATCATTTAACAGATCAGCCGCCCGTCAGCCAGGCATGAACCCAGGCTGGGAAGGCAAACACAAAGGGGCTTGTCAGAGGTGAGGAGCGGCGCATTCCAGGTATCTGCCAGGTACATACTGGGTATTTGCTCGAATAAAGTGTGTCGGTGCAGTATATATATACAGTATATATATATAGTTGCATGATGAAGCCACAGTACAAATTCATGGGTGAAGGGTGGGTATCGTGCCTGTGTGGCTTAACCCCTTAATTACCTTTGCGGTTATTATCCGATAAGGTGTTTAAGGGGTTAATTGATATCTGAATGTACTTGCAATGTATTGCCTTGGTTTTGGCTATGTATTGTGTGGGCAAGAGAAGGAAGGCGCTGGCATCGGACACTTCGTATTGATTAGGTCAGTAGTACTTTATTTATTTGTATATGCTAGTTAATGTTTTTAATAATGGGCAATTAATCTATTATCCATATATGGATAATAGTTATTTTGCACATTATTGTACTGTAGGTGTTGGGGGGGAGGGTGTATGTATTGAATGTATAGGCCAGGTTTATTTTTTTTACATTCAGGGTTACTTCCGTGGTTTTGCGTGGGACCTCTGGAGACCACCCGCGGGAATCCCCGGGTATCCTAAAGGGTATCAGGCTGGTGGTTCCACGGGTGACACATGCGGGGATGATGATGTGTGGTCCCACTTCTGTGGGGGCACCGCGGACCCGTAGTTTGCGGGCATGACGAAGTGTGGTCCCACTTCTGTGGGGGCACCGCCGACCCGTAGGTGCGGGGATGATGATGTGTGGTCCCACTTCTGTGGGGGCACCGCGGACCCGTAGTGAGCACCCGTGAGTTCCCCAGACCCCCATGGGAACCACCCGAGGCCCCGCAGACACCTGTGGGTTTGACCCGGGGCTCCCAGACATCCTTGGGCCTACCGTGGGGACCCAATTGTGTTCCACAGTGACCCAAGGAGACCACCTGAGGGCTATGGTGCTGGCAGGATCCACCAGCAGGCCTCCAGAACCTGTGGAATGCTGCTGGTAAACTGTAGGTCTGTCCAGGTGCCCTGCCAGCCCACCGGGGACTAGCGTGGGGCTGCGTTATGGATCCTGAATGTAAAAGAATAAATCTTGTATTTATGGGGGGGCACAGGGGGTGGGTAATGTATTTAATAAATAGAATGCTGTTTATTGTGGGGCTGTGCATTGTTTTGATTGCGGGGACTGGGGGTGGGGGGTGGGGGGGGAATGTTCCCCAACGGTATGTGGGTAGGCCTCCCTTGTGGGTAGTTAGTGGGTGAGGGTTGAGGGTGGTTAGGCCTCACGGGGTGGGGGGTTAGAGTGGGAGTGTATGTACAGTAGGCGTCCCGAGTGGTGGGTGAGGGTGGGTTAACCCCTTCATGACTGTAGCAGTTAATAACCGCTATGGTGATTAAGGGGTTAGGGGACATTACTTTGAAAGTGTTAATTTTTTTCTCTGTTTTACTGTACAGCAGCGGAGGTTGCCATGGGTAGTGGGTAGTGTATTGAATGTATTTATTGGTTATTATGCCTTAACCCCTTCATTACCTTAGCGGCTATACGCTATGCTAATGAAGCATCATTTCTGAACTTTTAATAATATTGTGCAGGAGCAGGGGGTCCCCTGAGATTAGATTTCTGTCTCAGGGAACCCCCTGCTCACTGTACAATATTTTTAAAAATACAGAAATGCTGCTTCTTTACCATAGCGCATAGCCGCTAAGCTAAAGAATGATTCTTTAATGATGTGTGTGTTTTATTCACAGTGTAGATGTGCAGGGGGTCTCCAGAGCTGAAGCGCACAGGTTTCAGGTCTGGGGACCCCGTGCCCCCCGAGATACAGGCCCCTTTAGGGGGTGCCGGTATCCCTCTGCTCTGCTTGGTTTACAGGCCGCGATCACGTGATCGGGGCCTTTAACGCAGAGCACTCAGCACTCAGAAACACAGGCCAGGCAGATTTAACACACACACACAATAGGGGGAGTTTTTTTTACATAGATTGCAGGGAAGCTTAACGCACACACACAATAGGGGGATAGGGGGAGGTTTTTTTTACATAGATTAGAGAGAAGGCAGGGCGTTTTAAAAGCGAGAATAGGGGGAGGGGTATTTACATAGATTAGAGAGAAGGCAGGGCGTTTTAAAAGCGAGAATAGGGGGAGGGGTTTTTACATACAGTAGATTAGAGAGAAAGCAGGGAGTTTTAACACAGACGTGAAAAATATGTATTGAATGTATTAATTGTTTATTATGCCTTAACCCCTTCATTGCCTTAGCGGCTATCCGCTATGGTAATGACGCAGCATTTTCCGTATTTTTAATAATATTGATCAGGAGCAGGGGGGGTCCCTGAGCATTAATTTCTGGCTCAGGGAACCCCCTGCTCACTGTACAATATTATTAAAATACACAAATGATGCTTCTTTAACATAGCGCATAGACGCTAAGGTAAAGAACGAGTGTTTATTTATACTGTATATTGTATGTGTTTTATTGATACTGTACATGTGCAGAGGGTCTCCAGAGCAGAAGCGCACAGGTTTCAGGTCTGGGGACCCCGTGCCCCCCGAGATACAGGCCCCTTTAGGGGGTGCCGGTATCCCTCTGCTCTGCTTGGTTTACAGGCCGCGGTCACGTGATCGGTACCTTTAAACGCAGAGGGATACCGGCACCCCCTAAAGGGGCCTGTATCTCGGGGGGCACGGGGTCTCCAGACCTAAAACCAACGCGATTCAGCTCCGGAGACCCCCTGCACATCTACACTATCAATAAAAATGTATTTCAAATGTATTTATTGTCATTTATTTATTTATTTATTGGCGGCTGCTGTGCTGTGTGTGTGTATTTTTTTATTGTGGGTAGCGGGAGGGTGGGTGAATGGGGTATTAGCCCCAATGATGGTTGGGGAGGGCTTGCGGGGGGGGGGGGGTAGCGGGAGGGCTTAACCCCTTCATGACCGTAACGGTATTAACTGCTACGGTCGTGAAGGGGTTAAGTGCACCCGCAACCCCCCCCCCTCCCGCAAGTCCTAAACTCACACCAAGGGCCAAATACCCCCCTCACCCATCCCCACTACACACAATAAAGCGGGCACGGTGGGTTAATCCCTTCATTGCCTTAGCGGCTATCCGCTATGGTAATGACGCAGCATTTTCCGTATTTTTAATAATATTGATCAGGAGCAGGGGGGTCCCTGAGCATTAATTTCTGGCTCAGGGAACCCCCTGCTCACTGTACAATATTATTAAAATACACAAATTATGCTTCTTTAACATAGCGCATAGACGCTAAGGTAAAGAACGAGTGTTTATTTATACTGTATATTGTATGTGTTTTATTGATACTGTACATGTGCAGAGGGTCTCCAGAGCAGAAGCGCACAGGTTTCAGGTCTGGGGACCCCGTGCCCCCCCAGGATACAGGCCCCTTTAGGGGGTGCCGGTATCCCTCTGCTCTGCTTGGTTTACAGGCCGCGGTCACGTGATCGGGGCCTTTAAACGCAGAGGGATACCGGCACCCCCTAAAGGGGCCTGTATCTCGGGGGGCACGGGGTCCCCAGACCTAAAACCAACGCGATTCAGCTCCGGAGACCCCCTGCACATCTACACTATCAATAAAAATGTATTTCAAATAATTTTTATTGTGCCGATGTTTGCGCAGAGAGAGAGCAGCGGATCTCTCTCTGCTGCAAACACATCACGCCCCCGCCGCCCATACAGTAGTATCATTTATGTATATGCATACAGTATACAGTACTGTACAGTATGTGTACAGTACTGTATGTTAGGGCTTATAGGGGTTGTTGTTATACAGTATATATATATATATATATATATATACAGTATATATACTGCATTACAATTCATTATAGGGGACGGCTTCACAGAGAACAGCTCGCAAGCGCCACCATGTGTATTTTCACGGCATTGCAGTATTTCAGCAAGCCGGAATAAAAAGCTTAAATCCCTGCCGGAAAAGAACGCAATGCACTCTGGCAGAAAACTATCAGAAACCTGAATACACCCGAGTATACCCGAATTCGCGGGACTAGCCGTGCTCGAATAAAGTGTGTCGCCAGTGTATACAGAGAGACAGAGAGAAAGAGAGAGAGAGAGAGAGATATATATACAGTATATATATATACACACGTTATATACACACCCATGATAAACCAATATACAGTACAAATAAATGTAGAAGGGTTATCAAAAGCATACTGCCCTACAACCAAACACTTCTCCATACAGACACTACATTAAAATTAATTTCCTTTAAAAATCCTAACTGATCTCACAATCTATATCATCACAAACCAATGAAAAACCTCACATTCCAATATATATGATGCATAAAATCTATGCACCATATACATTCTGAAAACGAATCAACCAAGTAAACAAAAATCAAAAGCCAATACATTGCAATTACATTCAGATATCAATTAACCCCTTAAACACCTTATCAGATAATAACCGCAAAGGTGATTAAGGGGTTAAGCCACCCAGGCCCGATCCCCCCCTCACCCATGAATTTGTACTGTGGCTTCATCATGCAACTATATATATATATATATATATATATATATATATATATATATATATATATATATATACTGTATATATATATACAGATATATATATATATATATATATTTATATATATATACAGTATATATATTTACACAGTATATATATACATACGATGAACCAATATACAAATAAATGTAGAAGGGTTATCAAAAGCACTGTCCTACAACCAAACACTTCTCCATACATACACACTAAATTAAAATCAATTTCCTTTAATATTCCTAACTGATCTCTCAATCTAAATCATCACTAAACCTCTGAAAAGCCATTTAAACAACTTACATTCCAATATAAATGATGCCTAAATATCTATGCACCATATACATTCTGCAAATTAATCAACCAAGTAAACAAAAATCAATTAGCAATCATTATTTACATCCCTAAACAATTCACACTAGATCCTGAACAATAAAACCATTAACAAATTCACGCCTAGAGCAGAACAATTAAGCCTTTGAAAAAATATAAGTACCGACAAAAATACAACCTTTACAACCAAGCCTATCCCTGACCTTCCTCAAACATACAATACAATACCAAGGAATACATCTATCTAATTTTAAAATACTTTAAACTCACAATAAAGCATAGCAGCATACACAAAATAATTTAAAACACATCTAATCCAGCTTTTAAAACAACATCATTTCTTACCCTGTACTGTATGTATATATCTCTCTAGACATATATACATACATACATACAGTGGCAAGAAATGATATACCACAAAAAAAAAAAAAAACACATGTTAAAAAACCTTTTGAAAAAATTAACAAGTTAAATAAAATACATTTCTTTACTGTAGTTCACTTACCATTACTTGCCCCCACCGACTCCTGTTGCGCAGCTTACTCACGAACCAATCCACGATCAGGAACCCATAAAATAAAAAACCATAAAATAATAAACATTAAACTAAAAATCCAAATCAATCCACGGGTCTTCTATCTGTAATCCATCTTCATCTGTATTCTTCTTTCTTCTATCTCCTTCCAGCGGGGCGGGGCGGGGTCTTCTCCCCGTCTGCGGCCACGCCCTGGTCTTCTTTCTTGCCCGGAGGTCCTTCCTCCGCGGCGTCTGGCTTCAAAATGAGACGACATAGGCTTTTAAAGGCCTATGACGTCACATTTTGCGTCATGGTTCCCACGGTCCTGATTGGGCCGTGAAAACCATGTGTTTTGGCCGACAAAAAAAAAAATGATGACGTCACTTAAAGGGAATGAAAGCACAGCCAATCAGAATGGCTTTGCTTCAATTGCCTTTAAGATGACGTCATGAAAAGGCACATGGCCACCCTCACATGGTATGGTAGCCAATCAGAGCGTGGGAACTTTATCCCTATTCCCCACACCATGCTTTTTCAATAAAAACATATTTTTAATCAACACCTTGCTGGTCTCCCATTCCTGTGAGCTGTGCACCGCTGGAATCTTCGGATCTTTTCTACAACTACACTGCACATTGAGCGTGGATGCACGCACCTAGGGAAGCAGCACTATGTGAGTATTGCATGTCTCTTTTCATTGAGACTTGATGACCGGTAACAGTGCAGCAACACAAGGGTCATGTATGGCGAAATCCTACAAATTAACGGTATGTTAACCCTTACTTATCCTTTCATAAGATAACGTTATTGTGGATGCATTTATCAAGCACTGGGTCCAATACCTTGCTGTGTTCATAGGCTGAATTCCCGAAAGTTTATGGACTTTATCATCTATTCAAGTTCTGACTTAGATTGAGCACTGTATTTGGGACTCACGCCCCATAACTACACATGTATAACTGTATATATATATAGTTGCATGATGAAGCCACAGTACAAATTCATGGGTGAAGGGTGGGTATCGGGCCTGTGTGGCTTAACCCCTTAACCACCTTTGCGGTTATTATCTGATAAGGTGTTTAAGGGGTTAATTGATATCTGAATGTAATTGCAATGTATTGGCTTTTGATTTTTGTTTACTTGGTTGATTCATTTGCAGAATGTATATGGTGCATAGATTTTATGCATCATATATATTGGAATGTGGGGTTTTTCATTGGTTTGTGATGATATAGATTGTGAGATCAGTTAGGATTTTTAAAGGAAATTGATTTTAATGTAGTGTCTGTATGGAGAAGTGTTTGGTTGTAGGGCAGTATGCTTTTGATAACCCTTCTACATTTATTTGTACTGTATATTGGTTTATCATGGGTGTATATATAACGTGTGTATATATATATACTGTATATATCTCTCTCTCTCTTTCTCTGTCTCTCTGTATATATATACAGTATATATATAGTTGCATGATGAAGCCACAGTACAAATTCATGGGTGAAGGGTGGGTATCGGGCCTGTGTGGCTTAACCCCTTAATTACCTTTGCGGTTATTATCCGATATGGTGTTTAAGGGGTTAATTGATATCTGAATGTACTTGCAATGTATTGGCTTGGTATTGGCTATGTCTTGTGTGGGCAAGAGAAGGAAGGAAGGCGCTGGCGACGGACACTTCGTATTGATGAGGTCAGTAGTACTTTATTTATTTGTATATGCTAGTTAATGTTTTTAATAATGGGCAATTAATCTATTATCCATATCTGGATAATAGTTATTTTGCACATTATTGTACTGTAGGTGTTGGGGGGGAGGGTGTATGTATTGAATGTATAGGCCAGGTTTATTTTTTTTACATTCAGGGTTGATTCCGTGGTTCTGCGTGGGACCTCTGGAGACCACCTCTGGGTATTCTCGGGTATCCCAAGGGTATCAGGCTGGTGGTTCCATGGGTGACACATGCGGGGATGATGATGTGTGGTCCCACTTCTGTGGGGGCACCGCGGACCCATAGTCTGCGGGGATGACGAAGTGTGGTCACACTTCTGTGGGGGCACCGCCGACCCGTAGGTGCGGGGATGATGATGTGTGGTCCCACTTCTGTGGGGGCACCGCGGACCCGTAGTGAGCACCCGTGAGTTCCCCAGACCCCCGAGGGAACCACCCGAGGCCCCGCAGACACCTGTGGGTTTGACCCGGGGCTCCCAGACATCCTTGAGCCTACCGTGGGGACCCAATTGTGGCCCACGGTGACCCAAGGAGACCACCTGGGGACCATGGTGCTGGCAGGATCCACCAGCAGGCCTCCAGAACCTGTGTAAAAAGGGCTGCTGGTAAACTGTAGGTCTGTCCAGGTGCCGTGCCAGCCCACCGGGGACTAGCGTGGGGCTGCGTTATGAACCCTGTATGTAAAAGGATAAATCTTGTATTTATGGGGGGGCACAGGGGGTGGGTAATGTATTTAATAAATATAATGCTGTTTATTGTGGGTCATTGTACTGTTTTTATTGTGGGTACTGGGGGTGGGGTGTTTCCCCAACGGTATGTGGGTAGGCCTCCCTTGTGGGTACTGACTGGGTGGTTAGGCCTCACGGGGGGGGGTTAGTGTGGGAGGGTATGTAGGCATCCCGAGTGGTGGGTGAGGGTGGGTTAACCCCTTAATGACTGTAACGGTTAATAACCGCTATGGTGATTAAGGGGTTAGGGGACATTACTTTGTATGTTTTAATTTTTGTGTCTGTTTTGCAGAAGCGGAGGGGCCATGGCCAGGATGGGGGGGGGGGTAACGGTATGTGGGTAGGGGGTGAGGGTGGTTAGACCTCACAGTATGCACATTGGGTCCCCCCCCCTCCCCACATTTACCTACACTGCACTCACAGCAATGCAGGGAGGGAGATTTAACAGAAACATCTCTCTGCCTTCAGTGTAATCTGTTTAAAGCCCCTTCCCCCCTAATGTATGTTTCTGTTAAATCTCTCTGCCTTCAGTGTAATCTGTTTAACAGAAACATTAGGGGGGAGGGGGCTTTAAATCTCTCTGCCTTCAGTGTAATCTGTTTAACAGAAACATTAGGAGGGAGGGGGCTTTAAATCTCTCTGCCTTCAGTGTAATCTGTTTAACAGAAACATTAGGGGGGAGGGGGCTTTAAACAGATTACACTGAAGGCAGGGAGATACAGGTGTCAGGGTTCTGCTCGCCACAAACCAGGGTCGGACCGCGAGGCTGAGGTGGGGTTGTAAAAGCACCGACCTGAGACCGCGCAGGCTGATCCGGATTGCGCAGTTCGTAGTCATACACTGGCGACACACTTTATTCGAGCTCGGCTAGTCCCACGAATTCGGGTATACCCGGGTGTATTGAGGTTTGTGACTGTTTTCTGCCCGAGTGCATTGAGGTATTTTCCAAGCAGGGATTGAAGCATTTTATTCCCGCTGGCTGCAATACTGCACAGTATATATATATATACTGCATTACAATTCATGAATTTATGCCATCTGGTAGACACGCGAGCATTGCAGCCTATTAAATCCTAATCATTATCATTTAACAGATCAGCCGCCCGTCAGCCAGGCATGAACCCAGGCTGGGAAGGCAAACGCAACGGGGCTTGTCAGAGGTGAGGAGCGGCGCATTCCAGGTATCTGCCAGGTACATACTGGGTATTTGCTCGAATAAAGTGTGTCGGTGCAGTATGTCGCAGGATCAGGATTGGAGAAGACAGCGTCGTCGTTGTACAAGCCAGGGTCAGAACAGGAGACGTCAGGATAAACATTGTCCATGCAGGAGTTCGGCAATAAGGAGATAGGAGAAACCCGCTTCAGCTTAGGAGCGCGGGGTTGGCCTTTGCGCGAGCGACGACCATGGCCCATGGTGCTGGTCACAGGAGATGGTAGGCAGACCAGAATAGCACACCGTCTTGCTGCACGGGTGCACCAGTGCTACAGCGCAAAAGTCCTGAGCGGGCAAGGGAATCCACTGTTTCAGCGCAGGAACCAGGACACGGCCTCTCTATATTAGGGAAAGAGTAGGCCCCAGGAACCAGGAAGCTGTAGATACAGGGAAACCTCCGCTTCAGTGCAGGAATCCAGGAGACTGCAGAACGCAGGGACGAAACCACTACTTAGTGCAGGAATCCAGGAGACTGCAGAACGCAGGGACGAAACCACTACTTAGTGCAGGAATCCAGGAGGCTGAAGGACGCAGGAACGAATCTCTGCTTCAGCACAGGGGAACAAGCGGCTTGAAGGGAGCTGAAGGATGCAGGACGTAACCTGGAATCAGCATTGGAGAACAAACGGCTTGAAGGAAGCTGAAGGACGCAGGGCGTGACCTGGTATCAGCAAAGGGGAACAAGCGAGAGCTTGTGGCAAAACAGTTGACATCCAGTAAGGACTATGCTCGGCAAGGAGCATTATGGGCAAGCAATACTTAAAGACCAGCGGGCCAATCCCCGGCGGGGGTGTGAAGGTACTGCCCCTAATGAGTGAATGCAAGTATAGTTTGCAATGAAAGGCTGCACAGCTGCAGTAGATACCAGAGGGAGTGTGTATTGCTTTGAGTGAATCCAGGCTGCAGCAAACCTCAGGAAAGCTGTTCCAGAACTGCACCGGTCTGCAAGGTAAGGTAACCAGTAAACCGTGGAGCGGATTCCTTACAGTACCCCCCCCTTCACGCGAGACCTCCGGGCGAACATGAGTACTCATAGAGTTGGAGGCCCGGGAATTGTTGCTGAACCATCTAGGATTGGGGCTAGAGTCGTACTCCAGAGACTCATGATTAGTCCTTAGTGTACCCCCACCCCCCGGTGAGAACTTTGGCCAGACAGGACCATCCATGGGCCTTGGGGACATTGAGTTGTTCCTAAAATTCTTTAGGTAGAAAGGGCATCCGTAAACGAGCAGTTCTTTGGTGAGTACAGTTCTAGGATATAAGATTGATGGAGGAAACATCCTTGGTACATGGCTCGCCTCGCAAAATGTCTTGGAAATCCAGGGCTGTGAAGAACCAGAGAGTTCCAGAGCAAAAACGGTAGAAGAACCCCCAGTGAAAGCCCAGTCCTTAATAAAGAAACCTGAATCTAGGATCCGCGGCCCTGATAGTTGATCGAATTCACCAGGAGAAACTTTGTAACAGAAAAAGTCTTGGCTGACCACTACATGTTGGAATTTGCGAGGAATTTTTCCTCTAGAAGGCTCCCAGGTAATGGTTAGTAAGGGTATAGGCTGGTTAGAAGCATCTCCCGGTATTGGTATGGAAGGTGACAAGGCAAGCAGTAAACCAGGCATAGGGACCGAAATCTTGGGATACGTACAGAGTATTTCCAACTGAGAGGAAATAACAGGGGCAACCGAAAATTCCGAGGGACAAAACCATGGTTTAGCAGGAGCAGAGAAGCAAACAACAGTAGAGTTCTCCAATACTGGGAAATCTTCATTGGGAGATAATATTGTCAGTGAATCAGGAATAGTCCTTGGGATCTTCAAATCAGTAGCTTGAGAAAAAGGCAGAGCCAGGGTAGTGGTGGGAGGGAAGCTAACATCAGAAGCTGAAGTCTGTACCTCAGTGACAGGGCCCTGAGAATCAACAAGAACTATGAAAACTCTTAATGACATGCACCTTAGGAGTACAAAGAGTCTTCTCTAAAACTGCAATGGCCCTAACCACAGGGGTACCTAACCTGACAAAAACATGAATTGGTGTGTTTTCTAGTGCAAAATCTCTGATCACAGGACTCCTAACCGATAGTGAGGGTATCTGGGTTTGATTAGGGAAAAAATCAGATGTATTGATAAGTGACATAGAAACACTTACTGAGATTCTAAATTTGCTGGACATGTGAGAAAAAATACCCTTTAAGACAGGAGCTTTAATCTCCCCCCCGAGTAACCCCATGTTTGCTGGGACATATTTAGACACAGTACTGAGGGACTGGGTTTCAGCAAAGGCAGGACAGCTAAAAAGCTCAGATTTAAACCCCAGGACTTGTAATATGTGCATGGTGTCCTCAGACAGTACTAAGGGAGTGACCGCAGATATGCTGATCCCCAAAGGATTAGCCTGGAGAGAGAAATCAGGAGAGCCCCCAGACAGGATACCCCTTATAGAAAGAGCCTCAGAATCAGAAGGAGAATCATTACCTCTCAGAGTCTCAAAACTAGTAAGACACAATTCAGCGAAAAGGGAAACAGTATGCAAGCTTTTTACTGATCTATATGAAAAAGCGTCACTTTTGGGAGAAAACCGTGCGTCCGCAAACATTCCTGGGAACACAATATGAACCCCAGGAGAGACATACAGACTACTGTATGCCTTTAACCCTAAGCTTAAAGAGGAGGAGAACTCAGACAGTACACGGGGGTTAATCATAACTGTACTGGTCTCTGAAGTAGGTATTTGGTAAGGAATGTCTGGGAAACCAGAACTTACTGCAGACTCCATAATGTGGGAACTATGCGCTGAAGCAGGGATCACCGCTATGTGGGCGACAGGCTGGTTCAGTGAAATACCCGGGAGAAGGAACTCTGCGACTAAGCTTATGGAAAAACCTGACTCCTGAATACATTTAACAGGAACCAGAACTTTAGCCGAAGTCTCCGGAGACGAAACTGCGGAAACTTGAGCTGAAGCAGGGGATTTATAGCAAAGAATATCTAGAGACTCCGTACGGTTATGGGAATCCCTCAATGCAACCTCTGCTGTCTGACTTGTGGACTCATTCTCTGAGGCTACAACGAAGGCATTAACTTGGAGGCAGCAAGAATTTACAGGGGTTAATGCAGACAATGCCTGAGAGTAATACATAGGTAACCTTTTCTCTGTATTAGAAGAGAGCAGGAATCTCTCGTCTGAAGCTAGGGGCGTGACCGTGGCTGACAGAGAACAGGGATTTACCAAAGGAAACTCAGAGAGCTGCCCCACAGAGGTTAATACAGAAATAACCCTGGGAACAGAACTTAGGGATTCTTTCTCTGACGGGGAAAGCGCGCAGGACTGTCTAGCAGAGTTTAAAGCTGGAAAACCCTCAAGACCTAGAGAGAGGGATTCAAAGCTAGAAATAGGAGAACTAAGGGACTTATTCTCTGATACAAGAACCTTAGTGTTAGTTAGTGACACATATGTGTTCTCCAAGGGGACCTCACAGGACTGATCTGCAGGGGTTAATGTAGACATATCATTAGTGTCAGGGAACCCAGGCATACAATCAGAGCTTGGGACTGTGGCAGTTACTACGTTGGGAGATATTGGTAATAGTTCTGTTTGGTCATCTCCCGGAGAGAGAGATACGTCCCCCGGTTTAGCAACAGGACTGGTAGCCGAGGGATACCGCCAAACGACGGCGTGAGCGGCTAAGAGACGATCCTGTTTTAACAAGCAATCATCCAATGCACGGGAAAGTACATGCAGCGTCTCGTGAGCGAGAGCCACCATGACGGAAGGTTCCGGGAATACTATAGGAATGTCCAAGGATAAAGTCAGGGCATTGAGTGTACTACAGGCGTTGACCAGTTCCACAGGACTCAGCTCCTCCCCAGTTAAAGGGGAATCAGGGGAGCAAGCAATGTTAGCAATGGCCAAAACACTGGCCAGATACTGTTTTAAGTCTCTGAGGCAGTAAGCCTTATAAACCAGATTATTACGGCATTTCTTTTGCAAGGGAGTCAAGCCCTCCAACATAAACGGATCTTCCATCAGAGGTATTATATCGCACAAATAATTATTCTCAAACTGGGACTGGTCTACAGGCTGGGACAGGTTTTTAGGAAAAAACTTACCAACCCACACCTCAGCGGGGTCCGAGTTTGTAGGGCCGAGCATACTGTCAGGGTTCTGCTCGCCACAAACCAGGGTCGGACCGCGAGGCTGAGGTGGGGTTGTAAAAGCACCGACCTGAGACCGCGCAGGCTGATCCGGATTGCGCAGTTCGTAGTCATATGTCGCAGGATCAGGATTGGAGAAGACAGCGTCGTCGTTGTACAAGCCAGGGTCAGAACAGGAGACGTCAGGATAAACATTGTCCATGCAGGAGTTCGGCAATAAGGAGATAGGAGAAACCCGCTTCAGCTTAGGAGCGCGGGGTTGGCCTTTGCGCGAGCGACGACCATGGCCCATGGTGCTGGTCACAGGAGATGGTAGGCAGACCAGAATAGCACACCGTCTTGCTGCATGGGTGCACCAGTGCTACAGCGCAGAAGTCCTGAGCGGGCAAGGGAATCCACTGTTTCAGCGCAGGAACCAGGACACGGCCTCTCTATATTAGGGAAAGAGTAGGCCCCAGGAACCAGGAAGCTGTAGATACAGGGAAACCTCCGCTTCAGTGCAGGAATCCAGGAGACTGCAGAACGCAGGGACGAAACCACTACTTAGTGCAGGAATCCAGGAGACTGCAGAACGCAGGGACGAAACCACTACTTAGTGCAGGAATCCAGGAGGCTGAAGGACGCAGGAACGAATCTCTGCTTCAGCACAGGGGAACAAGCGGCTTGAAGGGAGCTGAAGGATGCAGGACGTAACCTGGAATCAGCATTGGAGAACAAACGGCTTGAAGGAAGCTGAAGGACGCAGGGCGTGACCTGGTATCAGCAAAGGGGAACAAGCGAGAGCTTGTGGCAAAACAGTTGACATCCAGTAAGGACTATGCTCGGCAAGGAGCATTATGGGCAAGCAATACTTAAAGGCCAGCGGGCCAATCCCCGGCGGGGGTGTGAAGGTACTGCCCCTAATGAGTGAATGCAAGTATAGTTTGCAATGAAAGGCTGCACAGCTGCAGTAGATACCAGAGGGAGTGTGTATTGCTTTGAGTGAATCCAGGCTGCAGCAAACCTCAGGAAAGCTGTTCCAGAACTGCACCGGTCTGCAAGGTAAGGTAACCAGTAAACCGTGGAGCGGATTCCTTACAACAGGGAATGTACTGTACTGTATGTTGTTTATTGCAATGCTTCAATGTGTGTATAATGTATAATGTTTTTTACAATTAGATAGATGTAATCCTTGGTATTGTAAGGGTTAGCTTTGGTTTTAAATTGTGTTTTCTGGTTGGTACTTTTAGTATATATTGATTTTTGTTTACTTGATTGGTTAAAATAGTTGACTTGTTTGGAAGTGTTTGTATTTACTGTACAGTAGCTTGCAATTATATTGTTAACATTCATTTGCAGAATGTATATGGTGCATAGATTTTATGTATCATTTATACAATGTAAATGCAATGTACTGTGTGGATTGGAATGTTATGTTTTATATTGTATGATCAGTTAGGATTATTAAATGGATTATTATTATTGTCTGTATAGAGAAGCGTTATTTGTAGGACAGTATGATTTTGATAACCATTCTACATGTATTTGTATATTGGTGGTTCATCATGTGTGTGTATATACTGTGTGTATATACTCTATATATATATATATATATATATATATATATATATATATATGTATGTATGTATACAGTATATATATACACAGTATATACTGTATATGTATAGGGATTGTTATTATATATATACTGTATATATACAGTATATATATACAGTATATATTTATTTCTCTTCATGTATTTATTTATTTAGATTTATTTATTAATTGTGGGGCTGCTGTGCGTGAATTTTTTTTATTGGGGGTAGCGGGGGTGAGGGGGGTGTTTGGCCCTTGGTGTGAGTTTAGGACTTGCAGCAGCAGCACAATTAATAAATAAATCTAAATAAATCAATAAATAAATGAATATAAATAAATACATTTAAAATACATTTTTATTGATAGTGTAGATGTGCAGAGGGTCTCCGGAGCTGAACCGCTGTGGTTTTAGGTCTGGGGACCCCCTGCTCCCCGAGATACAGGCCCCTTTAGGGGGTGCCGGTATCCCTCTGCTTGGGTTACAGGCCGCGGTCACGTGATTGGGACCTTTAAACCAAGCAGAGGGATACCGGCACCTCATAAAGGGGGCTGTATCTCAGGGAGCAGGGGGTCCCCAGACCTGAAACCAACGCGGTTCAGCTCCGGAGACCCCCTGCACATCTACACTATCAATAAAAATGTATTTCAAATGTATTTATTTATAGTCATTTATTTATTTATTTATTTCGATTTATTTATTTATTTTTTGGCGGCTGCTGTGTGTGTATTTTTTTTATTGTGGGTAGTGGGGGTGGGTGAAGGGGGTATTAGCCCCAACGGTGGCTGTTTAGGGCTTGCGGGGGGGTTGCGGGAGGGCTTAACCCCTTCATGACCGTAGCGGTATTAACTGCTACGGCCGTGAAGGGGTTAAGTGCACCCGCAACCCCCCGCAAGCCCTAAACTCACACCAAGGGCCAAATACCCCCTTCACCCACCCCCGCTACCCACAATAAAGTGGGCACGGTGGGTTAACCCCTTCATTGCCTTAGCGGCTATCTGCTATGGTAATGAAGCAGCATTTCTGTATTTTTAATAAAATTGAGCAGGAGCAGGGGGCCCCCTGAGTTTAGATTTCTGGCTCAGGGAACCCCCTGCTCACTGTACAATATTATTAAAAATACAGAAATGCTGCTTCTTTACCATAGCGCATAGCCGCTAAGGTAAAGTACGAGTGTTTATTTATATATGTGTTTTATTTATACTGTACATGTGCAGAGGGTCTCCGGAGCAGAACCGCACTGGTTTCAGGTCCGGGGACCTCCTGCTCCCCGAGATACAGGCCCCTTTAGGGGGTGCCGGTATCCCTCTGCTCTGCTTGGTTTACAGGCCGCGATCACATGATCGGGCCCTTTAAACCAAGCAGAGGGATACCGGCACCTCATAAAGGGGGCTGTATCTCGGGGAGCAGGGGGTCCCCAGACCTGAAACCAACGCGGTTCAGCTCAGGAGACCCCCTGCACATCTACACTATCAATAAAAATGTATTTCAAATGTATTTATTGTCATTTATTTATTTATTTATTTCGATTTATTTATTTATTTTTTGGCGGCTGCTGTGTGTGAGTTTTTTTTTATTGTGGGTAGCGGGGGTGGGTGAAGGGGGTATTAGCCCCAACGGTGCTTGTTTAGGGCTTTTGGGGGGGGGTAGCGGGAGGGCTTAACCCCTTCATGACCGTAGCGGTATTAACTGCAACGTTCGTGAAGGGGTTAAGTGCACCCGCAACCCCCCCGCAAGTCCTAAACTCACACCAAGGGCCAAATACCCCCTTCACCCACCCCCGCTACCCACAATAAAGCGGGCACGGTGGGTTAACCCCTTCATTGCCTTAGCGGCTATCCGCTATGGTAATGAAGCAGCATTTCTGTATTTTTAATAATATTGAGCAGGAGCAGGGGGGGTCCCTGCTCCCCGAGATACAGGCCCCTTTAGGGGGTTCCGGTATCCCTCTGCTCTGCTTGGTTTACAGGCCGCGATCACGTGATCGGGCCCTTTAAACCAAGCAGAGGGATACCGGCACCTCATAAAGGGGGCTGTATCTCGGGGAGCAGGGGGTCCCCCGACCTGAAACCAGTGCGGTTCAGCTCTCGGAGACCCCCTGCACATCTACACTATAAATAAAAATGTATTTAAAATCATTTTTAATGTGCCGATGTTTGCGCAGAGAGAGAGCAGCGGATCTCTCTCTGCTGCAAACACATCTCGCCCCCGCCGGCCCATAGTATCATTTATGTATGTGCATATACAGTACTGTATGTGTACAGTACTGTATGTTAGGGGTTATAGGGGTTGTTGTTATACAGTATATATATATATATATATACAGTATATATACTGCATTACAATTCATTATTGGGGACGGCTTCAAAGAGAACAGCTCGCAAGCGCCCCCATGTGTTTTTACACGGCATTGCAGTATTGCAGCCAGCCGGAATAAAATGCTTAAATCCCTGCCGGGAAAATAACGCAATGCACTCTGGCAGAAAACGATCACAAACCTGAATACACCCGGGTATACCCGAATTCGCGGGACTAGCCGAGCGAGAATAAAGTGTGTCGCCACTGTAGCTACCATGTGACTGTCCTAGACATGGGGGGTCGAGAGGTAAAGAAACCGGACCCAAGACACTATTATTAGGAGGTACTAGTGGCATTACGCGGGCTCGTGGCTGCTGGTCGGGGCGTGCTTGGCGTGATGTGTACTGTTTCATTATGTTATTATGAACCTGTGTGATGTTCTAATAATAATGTTCCATTTTACAGTGCTTCCTGACGAAAGGTGTTCAAATTTAGGTCCCAGCCGGGGACGGTGGGATTCACCAGGGGGAGAATGTAACCATGCTGTAAAATGGCTGCAGTAATCTCTCCTGCTGACAGTAAGGCCTGGTAAGTTATAGGCATGCCAGCAGTAATTATGGAGGTTTGCCCTCACACCCTGGTGTAGTGCCCTATGTATGGATGGGAGTGGTCACAGGCTCTGACTCCCTGGTTGGTGATGTCAGAGTTGTGTCAGCCCTCAGAGGATACATTTTTTTTTAAGGCACAGCACTGAGCAAAAGTTAGTTCTGTCTCGTCTAGAAGTTATCAGAGGAAGATCAGAGTTAGGGTATTATAAGGACTATGAGACTGTGACCAGGGACCTGGCACAGGTGAAGTATCCCTGCGGGGATAGGGAATCCCTAAATTAGGAGGACACACCTTTCAAAGGGAAGTACGGTGAACAATGGAGGGCTGAATACACCCCATTGTGGAGGGCAGCTGGCCCACCGTACAAATAAAGCATGTCCCTGACTAACAACACTCTCGTGTGCAAGTGTGGAGTTATTGCACGGAGAGGGGCACCACAGAGGAGTTCCTCACCAGGACCATCCCCGAGTGACCGAAGGGACCCTGATGAGGTGGAGGCGCTGCACTGGATCTAGGTAGGACTCATCACACTACCTCAGCTGCCTGTCTGGGTTGGCAATCCCCAATACAACATCATACGGGAGACTCAGGAGTCCTGTAGCCAACAGGTGCACCACCAGACACTACACCGTAATGGGGACTGGTTAGACCACAGGGGCCAATATGAGATTGGGGGGGTCAGACCGGTTCACAAAACCCGTTACAGTAGTAATTGGTAAATTTATATTGGGATCACTTTTAGACAAAGCATCTCTTAGAAAATATTTCTTAAGACATAATTTGCGTACGTAGCGTTGAACGTCTACGTATAATTTGAAACTGTCAAGTCCTATGACCGGAGCAAAGGATAATCCTTTGGATAGCAATTTGTTTTCTTTAATAGAAATAGGATGCTGACTTATATTGAAAATGTTATTATATACGCTTTTATTTAGTGTTTTAGTACCTTGCCCAATTTTTCTCCCTCCTCTTGTTCCCCTACAGTGTTTTTTCTTTTTCTGTTGTCCTTTGTAAAATTCTCGTTTCCCAATAAGTCTCTTATCACTTCTCTTGCATGTTTGGGTTCCCTTGTCTGTCTCCAATCTAAAAAAGAGAACGTAGTTTTCTCTTCTTCATGACTGCGACTGGGGAGATGTTGTTCCCTGTCTAAATCGACGAGGGGTTGGTACTTATTGTGGTGATGATATTGGTCAAATATATTGTCAATATCATTCACTGGTAGGTGAACTAATGGAGAGGGAGGAACAGGGGGGACAGAAATCTTGGATTTAGTAACACCAGTGCCTAATTTTGTGTTGGATGGTGTATGTGATCTCTTTGAAGTCCTGGGGGTTATGAATTGCACTGGATCAGAGGATGTCTCTTTAGTACTCACAATAGTTTTCCTATAAGTAGATGGTATTTTGTGAGAATAGTCTTTATTCGATTTATATTTTTCAATTTCATGTTTAGGTTTTTTCCAATTTCTGTAGCATCCAGTTACATAATCGATTTTATCCCTCTGGAATTTTGTTTGTTTTGAAATAATGGTATCCTTCTGCAATTTATCCATTTTATTTTTGATTCTGGTTTCTAGCATACGTAATTCACTATTATCTTTATATTTATCAAAATATCCCTTCATATCATTTATTTCTTTGTCCAATGTCTGAAAGCAAATCTTGCGTTTAGATATTAGTAAACGCATTAGCTCAAATGAGCAATTGTCGAGTATGCGATTCCACTCGAGAATGAATGTTTCACTCTGGAAGTCAGTTGTTGGCTTTTTAAATAGCCGAAGACCCCGAGGAATATGTTTTTGTTCTATATATTTCTCGATAGTGATCGCATCCCACAATTGCTTATTTTGATTAATAAGTAATTTTTCTAGTTTGTCAGCCATTTCTTGCATATCATTTGAAACATTATCAACCACAATAGGGATTTCTTCATCTGAAAATATACTATTGATATCTATGTTTCTGCTGACTCTCTGAGCAAACAATTGAGACATAATTAGCCTGGAAAGCTGCTAACCTGAAAGGGGGAACTCACAAGGAAAAAACAGCAAAAGGTAGCGCTAACCAATATGTGATAGTAATAACACAATGTAAAACACCTTATGTATTGACAGATAATCACACATAAGGGGCTGCCTGGTGATACAAAAAACTGACCCCCTGGTCAGAACAAGTACATAGAAAGGAGATATGTATCTAAAGGCGCCTAGAATAACGCATAGAATAACAATGAAATATACAAAAGAATATATAAAAACCAATAAAAAACAGAGAAAATACTGTGCGCTACTATCTAACCCAGAATTTAGAATATAAATATAGTGCAGTGACTAAACCACATAAATAAGTGACCAAGAAATAAATCACAATAACCACAGTGAGGGTGTATATATGAAGAAATTATATCATATAACCATGTATTTGTAGAGGCGTCTGCTGCTATAAACACAGGGGGTGGCTCAGCACCCCTACAAACTAAGAAATGGAAACAAAAGAAACAGCGCACAACGCCAAATAGTGAAGCAAGTATTGCTATATATTAGTAATTACAGGGTAATAAATCTGCGTACATCAAAACAGTGGAATAGGTGCATTTAGTGTGTTTCACACAAGTTACCACTCAGCAACTGTTGTCAGAAGAGTCTGCAGCTTGCTTCTTTCAGCGGGGGTTCAGGAGCAGGATTAGTGTCCAAAACCCCTCATCCAGCAGTACATCGCTCCCAAGGGGATTTCCCTTTACAGCAACCACGCTCCGTTGCAGGTATTGGTGCTTGGTGGTATCGCTCGTGCTTCCAAGCCGTCTGGTGCAGCTCGTGTGGCTCAGCGAGCAGATCCACTGTACGGGGGTGAGATCTCAGCTCTGCAAGGGTACACTCGGCGTGCCATGTTGTCGCTCCGTCACGGGATACTGCGTGATGACGTCACAGTCTCCGCAGCAGCGAGGGAGCCGGCAGGGAGGCAGTCAAAGTCTCTCAAAGTCTCTCAAAGTCTCTCATAAGCCCAAAATTACCACCGGGAGTAATACTAGCAGGGTGAAGCCAATGGAGGCAATGGCAATATTAAGGCACTAGATAAAAATCATCCAACATGTTTCGTAGAATAAACTACTTCTTCAGTGAATAATTTAGCCATTACCCAGAGGTCTTAAGTACCTAACAAAGATGTCTCATTGGTCAAACAATTAAAAATGGACCAATCATCTAGACTAGGTAATGGTTAAAGTGATAGGGAAGATGAAATCATTACTTTTAAAACAACAAATTTATTAACTACATACAAAATAAAAAGATTTTATAAACATATAAACTAAACCTAGCATAAATAATTAAAAGCATGCTGGAATAAAAGAAACACAATATTAGTACTAAAATAGATAGTATCATATAAAAGATGCAACTAAAAGTAACAGTATAAATACGTATAGACAATAGAACAGAGCAGGGAAAACAGAGATACATAGTTTTTTTTTTTTTTTTTTTTTAATAAAAATTCCTCTTAATAAAGTGCCCAGATGTCAACATCCTCATTTAACCCCTTAGGGGACATAGTATCTAACTTGTGTATCCAATATGTCTCCTTAGATGATAGTGTTTTAACTCTGTCCCTACCTCTTCTATTTACAGGAATAAACTGAATCCCCTTAAAAGTGAGACTGGACGGATCTTTGTTGTGGTGTAATAAAAAGTGTCTGGAAACACTGTGTTTTTCAAAACCGTTTTTTATATTTCTGACGTGTTCCTGGATACGAACTTTAAGGCTGCGTTTGGTTCTGCCTACATACTGATATCCACACGCACATTCCAATAAGTAAACAATGTGTGTAGATCATTGCACAAAATACCCCAGTGTTTATAAAAAACCTTTTCGATGTCCCTATGTACAGAATTATAATCCGTAATGAAGGCCACATTTAAAATTTCATTTTTCATTATTGGGCCTATTTTAATTCTTGTCTTGGTTATATTTTGAATTAACATATCTTTACGATCCATATTACGTACCCTTATAATCTCTCTTTCGAGAAGTTCCTTAGGGTATCCCCTCTCTCTGAATCTCAAAAATAGTTTATTAGCCTGCTTGTCAAAAACCTCTAAACTACTGCAGTTACGTCTGAGTCTGACAAATTGCCCTCCTGGTATATTTTTTATCCATGTACTTTTGTGATTACTATTCGCCATCAGCAAATTGTTAGTATCCATCTCCTTAAAGAAGGTTTCAGTCTCCACAGTGCCATCCGCTCTGGAAGTAAGTCTTAAATCCAGAAAATCTATCTGGGTGGCATCCACCTTATGTGTAAACTCAAGGTTGAAATCATTCCTATTCAGGTTATCTACAAATGCACTGGCCGATGCATAATCACCGTCCCACACGCACAGGATGTCGTCTATGTAGCGTTTCCACACAACGACATTCCTGTGGTAGGGTGCCTCGGGCACAATGAACTGAGACTCCCACTTACCCACATACAGGTTTGCGAAACTGGGGGCAAACCTAGTACCCATTGCAGTTCCGCAAACCTGCAGGTAGAAAGTGGAAAGAAACAGAAAATAATTATGTTTCAATATGAAACTAATAGACTCGAGAATAAATTTCCTATTTAATGGGTGCATTGTGGGGTCTACTTCCAAAAAGGAGTTGACTGCATCCAACCCTTTCTGATGGGGTATATTTGTATAGAGGGATTTTATGTCACATGCAATCCATACATATGAACTCTTCCATTTGAAATCTTTAAATAAATTTAAAACTGCAGTAGAATCCTTCAAATAAGAGGTTAATGCACCAACATACGGTTGGAGAAAAAAAGCCACGTATTGACTAAGATTGGCTGTCATAGATTGTACTATACCTGACACGATTGGGCGTCCGGGTGGATCCACCAAGGCCTTATGTATTTTCGGCAGGTGGTAAAATATGGGGATCCTTGGGAATTCAGAAAATAGGAAGGCAAACTCTGTTGTAGTGATGACGGATAGAGTGACTGCATTATCTAATAGCGCTTTTAGTTCCCTTAAAAACTCGGCTGTGGGGTCCTTCAATAATTTGTCATAGGACGATGTGTCGTTAAGAAGCCTTAAAGCTTCTTTTTCATAATCACACCTATTTTGGACTACTACGCCACCACCTTTGTCCGCCTGCCTTATAATTAGGCTTGCATCATCCTTCAATGTTTTAAGGGCTAGGGACTCGCTTACACTGAGGTTTTGTTTAATGTTACCTGACTTAAAATTACGTGATAAAATGTTAAAATCATTGATGACCATATTAAAAAATGTATCAATATGATGACCCTTGGAATGTGCGGGATAGAACTTAGATTGGGTTTTGAATTCAGTATGTCTAATTTCTATTTCTTTATCAGAATTACTTGCAGCAACCATAGCAGCCTTACCAGGAATACGGTCCATATCTTGTTTCAGAAAATGTCTCTTTAGGGTAATATTGCGAGTGAACTTGTGTAGATCTTTAAACAACTGGAAGGAGCTTGGTCCACAGGTTTTGGAAAAACTCAAACCCCTTCCAAGTATGCTCAATTGATCCTTACTTAAAACTGTGGAGGAGAGATTAAAAATCCCTTTGTTTGCTAGGGTGTTCTTTCCCAAGAGTACTCTCTTCTTTTGTGCTCTGGTCCCTCCTCGTGTTCCTCGTCTGATGTAACCCTTTTCTTCCTTTTCTCTTGGGGGGTATTCTGTATATCTTTCACTGTTATTACCTTCCTTTCTAGTCTTGTTCTTATCAAGTCTAAAAAAGAAGGTGAATCTGTAGTGGGTTCAGGTCTAACCGGGCGTTTGGGTGAGTATTTAGGGAAGTTCCTGGGTGAGTATCTAGATGTCCTCGCATGGGGGTCTTTGTGCTCATATTCATAATTTCTATGCTGTCCCTGTGGCCTTGAGCCATACCTAAAGCCCTCAATGTAATTTTTCCCTTTATAATTGGGATTGCGATACCCATTACCACGGTTAGAGCGTGAGCGATCTCTATCTGATCGATCATTTTTATTGGTTCTGCTCTCTCTCTTCTGTTCGTAGGTGTGGTAATTTTCTTGTCTGTTCTTTGAATGTACAGACCCCCCTCTTTCTTTTTTATGGGGGATATACTCATCGCCTACTACCCTTCCTCTATCTTTTTTAGCCCAGTCCCTCTGTCTTCCTTGCTGGTAATCTAATTTGTCTCTTAAAAATTTATTGTGTTTCGTTTTTAAAAGTTCATCTTCTTCATACTCTAATTTAACTTTTAAATCATGCTCAATCTCCGAGCAATCAGTTTCTATCACTATCGGTTCTAATGCTTTAATTGCTTTCAAAATCTCCTTTTCTAAGTCTATGATCTCGCGGTTCCTTTCATATATTATTAACATAATGAGATCATTAGAACACTCATCCTGTATTCTGTTCCACTCCTGCATAAATTTAGGGTTATCCTTACCGAAGGTAGGGCTTTTGAAAACCTGAGACCTCTTGGTATTCTACCAACATCCAAATAACTTTGTAGGGTTTTGGTCTCAAGCCAATGTTTACCCTCGGTACGTAATAGCCATTCTAATATTTTAAATTGTTCTTTAGCTGTTAAATTGATTGGTTCATTGGGCTGACCATGTAACACTTCGTCTGTAAAGAGGAGTTTAAAGTGTTCCTCCCTTTTCTCCCTACAATTAACCAAGCTCCAAACCATATTGATATACTAACGATGTAAGCAGAAAAATATTACTAATAATGGGTGATAAGGATAAGATGTGCAGCAACAGTGAAGAGCAAAGACAGTAAAAAACAGAGAAAATACTGTGCGCTACTATCTAACCCAGATTCTGTTTTTTACTGTCTTTGCTCTTCACTGTTGCTGCACATCTCTCCCACCCTCGCTCTCTCTCTCCCCCACCCTCTCTCTCTCTCCCACTCTCTCTCTCTCTCTCTCTCTCTCTCTCTCCCACCCTCTCTCTCTCTCTCTCCCACCCTCTCTCTCTCTATCCCACCCTCTCTCTCTCTCTCTCTCTCTCTCCCACCCTCTCTCTCCCACCCTCTCTCTCTCCCACCCTCTCTCTCTCCCACCCTCTCTCTCTCCCACCCTCTCTCTCTCCCACCCTCTGTCTGTCACCCTCACCCACTCTCTCTGTTTTATCTTAACTGCACTATACCTACACCGAAATAACCTATTCTGCTTTCTTCCAGATCTGACTAAAGTTTCACACGGGAGACATCGGAAGACAGGTAGGTAACACACCCCCTCCAATATAGTTCCTTGAGGGACTGCGGATCAGGTAAGATCCCAGGCGGGATTGCTGCTTTGGAAATTGTTAAGAGGGGGCATCCTGACACTGGTTAATGGGTTCAGAAGTCATTCACGTCTGGCTTCTTTTTTGGTTCGGTTAGTGAGGTCAACACACACACACACACACACACACACACAAAGTACTTTTCGAAATAAACCTACGTTTCTATGAAAATTTAAGTTTTTGTTTTTTGCGGCCCACCTAGTCTTAAACCTTGTTTATTTGGCCCTTGTTAGCATTTGAGTTTGACATGCTTGATGTAACTGGATGCTACAGAAATTGGAAAAAACCTAAACATGAAATTGAAAAATATAAATCGAATAAAGACTATTCTCACAAAATACCATCTACTTATAGGAAAACTATTGTGAGTACTAAAGAGACATCCTCTGATACAGTGCAATTCATAACCCCCAGGACTTCAAAGAGATCACATACACCATCCAACACAAAATTAGGCACTGGTGTTACTAAATCCAAGATTTCTGTCCCCCCTGTTCCTCCCACTCCATTAGTTCACCTACCAGTGAATGATGGAAAAAAAGTGTGTAAATAGCGCTAGTGTAAACAATATGCAATATACAATATTCAATATACAATATTTGAACCTGTGATACACAGTTGATAAGGTAGTCCTTGAGCAGCCTGAGAGGTTGATCTGGTATCTCCCAACCAGATATATAGTCTGTGTGGATGAAACCTCCTGTGGCGCTGTAGAAAGAATGGACGCTGATTCTCTTGCAACAGATCTTTTCTTTGAGCTGAAAAACCTCAGAAAATGGAAGACAAAAAAAAGGCAAAAAACACCGCAATAGTGTATTACCCAGGGATAGGCTAGTGTATACAAATCAAGAGCAATTTATTAAAACATGACAATTGAGACATATAACATTTGGACAATTAATAGATTAATCAGATATAAAACTTCCAAGCGCTTGTGCTATGGAAGGTGTGCTGCTCCGCCTTGGTAAAATTGAAATCCTACTCACCGAACATGAGTAGGACATGTGCAAGGGTTTAGGGTCTTTTCCTCCAGAAGACACCGCTCGCTGTGGGGTGCGTCCGTCTATTCATGCGGGGGGACCGGCTTCAATACTCGTGGGCTCGTTGATCACTTACCGCCGCCCGAGTTCGCCCGATCGTCTCCTCCGATGACGTCACCGCCTGGAATCCAAAGCTACGGTGTCCCTGAGTTGCCAAAAACCACTCCTACGCATTTCGAAACTCCTATTGATGGGTCTCTTCGTCAGGGATCTGCGGTGTTTTTTGCCTTTTTTTTTGTCTTCCATTTTCTGAGGTTTTTCAGCTCAAAGAAAAGATCTGTTGCAAGAGAATCAGCGTCCATTCTTCCTACAGCGCCACAGGAGGTTTCATCCACACATACCAGTGAATGATATTGACAATATATTTGACCAATATCATCACCACAATAAGTACCAACCCCTCATCGATTTAGACAGGGAACAACATCTCCCCAGTCGCAGTCATGAAGAAGAGAAAACTATATATTTTTTTTAGATTGGAGACAGACAAGGGAACCCAAGCATGCAAGAGAAGTGATAAGAGACTTATTGGGAAAAGAGAATTTTACAAAGGACAACAGAAAAAGAAAAAACACTGTAGAGGAACAAGAGGATGGAGAAAAATTGGGCAAGGTACTAAAACACTAAATAAGAGCGTATATAATAACATTTTAAATATAAGTCAGCGTCCTATTTCTATTAAAGAAAACAAATTGCTATCCAAAGGATTATCCTTTGCTCCGGTCATAGGACCTGACAGTTTCAAATTATACGTAGACGTTCAACGCTACGTAAGCAAATTATGTCTTAAGAAATATTTTCTAAGAGACGCTTTGTCTAAAAGTGATCCCAATATAAATTTACCAATTACTACAACTAAATCTACTTTTAAGAATCCGTCTACCTTCTTCCCCAAGTTTGTAAGTGGTCCCTTCATAGATACATTTGCCCAAATGGTAACTGACGACTTGGAGACCCAAAGCCGTAATTTTAAAATTAAAACAGACAATTTGAGCAAAGATGAAAAACTGACCATCCGTGCACTTGAGGAAAATGACACCATCATTATAAAACCGGCCGATAAGGGGGGAGGGTTGGTAATCATGGACAAATCCTATTACAGTAGAGGCAACGTTTATTCTAACATTTGCCGTAAACTAGCCGGGTTACATTCTGGGTATGTGCTGGGTATGTGCTGGGTATGTTCTGGGCTAGTTTGAGGCACGTTTAAGGCATTTCTGCATTGACTAACGACCCATAGGATTAACACAGCAGGGATCCCTGGCATTCCAATTCAGTTTGAATGGGACTGCCAGGGACCCCCGCTGTTAATCTGATAGGCCATTAATCAATGCAGAAATGCTGGGGCTAGTTTAAGGAAAGTTTAAGGCATGTATTCAGAATGTACCTGGGTGTTTCCTGGGTTTTTTGGGGAATTGCCACTGGTTTTTGTTCGAATAAGAGTTGCCTCTACTGTATATCAAGGAGTCACTGAGAATTTTAGGTGACAGGTCCACTTACCAACTCCTCCCCTCAGACCCTACTACACAGTATCAACAAAAATTATTTAATTATTTAACATTGGGTTTAGACCAGCATATAATTACAAAACAAGAATTTGACTTTCTTTACAATATTTATCCCAAATTACCTCTTTTCTATATAATACCCAAAATACATAAAAATATACAATTTCCCCCCGGTCGCCCTATTATTTCGGGCATCACATTTATCTCAGTGTATCGACAGACAGTTACAACAGTATGCAGTACAACTACCTTCATATCTAAGAGATACTACACACATACTGCAGACCCTACAGGACATTCAATGACAACCTCATTATTATTTTGTAACAGCAGACGTTAATTCTTTATACACAATAATTAATCATGAACAGGGATGTGAAGCAGTTTTGAATACTTTAAATAATGATCCATCTATTTCTAAGGAATATAATGATTTTCTCATTTTAGGGATTAAATTTATACTTTCTCACAATTTTTTTTACTTCAATAAATCTTATTATTTACAGACATGTGGCACCGCCATGGGTACCAAGTTTGCACCTAGCTATGCTAATTTATTTATGGGCAGCTGGGAGGAACAACATATATGGTCCGGCTGTCCGTATGGTGCAAACTTGGTACTGTGGCAGCGCTACATTGATGATATTATTTTTATTTGGTCAGGCACATTAGCACAGTTAAATGATTTTCAGTTATATATGAATAATAATAATAATAATTTAAAATTTACATTCATCACTAGTCCCACTAAAATAGAATACCTAGATTTGGAGTTAACCATTGTAGACAATTGTATTCACACTAGCACATATTTTAAACCTGTTCAATCTAATAATTACCTTCACGCACAAAGTCACCATAACCCTACATGGGTCAAAAATATACCAAAGGGCCAATTCATTCGATTAAAAAGAAATAGTTCACATCCAGACACGTTCAACATCCAGGCTGAGGATCTTAAAAATAAATTCATAGATAGGAAGTATTCTCCACAGGATTTAGATAAGGCGATCACTGAAGTTGCAGCGATGGACAGAACCAGTCTTTTACAGTACAAAAAGAAAAATCCTAACAAAACAGGTAATTTGTCATTTATAACCCAATTTAATCAAATGGCACCAAATATACACAAGATCTTTAAAAAGTATTGGCCGATACTAAAAAAAGATAAAGAATTAGAGGGTATTTTACCCGAATATCCACATATCATATTCACCAAAGCCCCTAATATAGGACAAAGACTGGCACCAAGCTGTCCATCGCTGCAACCTATTCATCGTAGGACGGCACTCTGTGGAGGATACTTCATCTGTAAGAGATGCACTGCATGCAAGTACAGCACTAGAAAATCAGAATTTACATCTAACCACACTCTAAAAAATTATAAAATAAAACAACACATCACATGCAATAGTTAATTTGTTATTTATTTGCTTGAATGTCCATGTGGTCTGCAGTATGTGGGTATGACTACTAGATCTATCAAAAGACGTCTGTATGAACATATATATAATATTAAGACAGGTTTAGTTGCACATAATGTGTCAAATCATTTTCTTCAAGTGCACAATCAGGATCCTAAAGGTTTAAAATGCATTGCAATAGAAAGTATAACTCCACATTGGAGAGGAGGTAACACAGTGAGCCTGTTGGGGAGAAGAGAATCCTTTTGGATCTACGAATTACGTACCCTATCCCCAATGGGCTTAAACGTAGATTTCGATTTGAAGGCCTTCCTGGTTGGATAGTTCTGCACATTATCAATACATTTTATTTGTATGGTATCAATATTTGCAATTTGTCCATTGTTATTGATTATTTGTAAGATACTCCTCTACACATATAATATCAAGCCTAATATGGTATATGTACATTTTGCATTTATATATTTTTATTTTATTGATTTTTGAGCATTTATTGTATGCACACTTCCAAGTTCACTCACTTTTATTATAATGTATATTCAAAAATATTTTTTATTTTTCATATTGAGTTATTCAGCAATAGCATAGTTTATTCCGTATCCTATTTCATAAGCTCACTTATAGTGTCAAGCACTGTTTATTTAAGTTCACACACATAATTGTGGATTTTTCATCACTTTATGTAACCACATTATATAAAGGTATATATTTACACTTAAATCACTCTATTTTTATATTACACTTTGTTGTTTTGTATTATTTTGTCATGTATTAGTCTATTTGTTTGTCTTGTTTGTGTAACAGCTGAGTACCCAGACCGCAGCAGCACAATATAATACCAACATGAACTACCTCACTGCGCATGTGCTCGAGCACATAACATTGCTTAAGAACTGCTTTATTTGTTCCATTGCGCATGTGCATGAGTCTGCAGGTGTAATTAATTTAATTAATAATGGACGCTCTATTTAAGCGACTTTGATGGACTTTTATTATTATATACCCCTGAGGAAGAAAGCGGATAGCTTTTGAAACGCGTAGGGTGGCGATTTTAGCACCTCTGCACCACTGTGTTTGGCGATTTCCCTCCACGAAAAAGACGAATCAGCGTTTGCTGCTATTCAGATAGCTGGTCGCTCGTGACGGTGAGCCGAATCTACTACTGCTGATCTGGATTAGCTGTGCATCCCCTCCAGTGCGCTGTGTGAGATCCTGCATGCCGGCTGTCATACACACACCAACAGAGAGGCCAACAAGCAGGAAGCAGCTAACAGCATTGAGAGGGGATACTCTCTGATATATCCACTGCCTGCTTACAATATCCATCTGGTGAGTGGGCATTACATCTGTCACCACCGGTGCCGCAGTGTGCTTCAATCATCTTCTAATATTTTATTCCGTCCATATTGTTTTATTTGTCTATGTATGCTATGAATTGTTATTAAATGTTTTTATCTTTAATTTCACCTATCTGATCTCTCAGCTGATGCATGTTGTCTTAAGTGTTGTTTGTCTGTATACCAACAGTATTATGCTATGTTTTGTGCTTTCTTCTTTTTTTTAAGCACACCTTGAGGAGCTACTTCCGACCATCCAACAGGCTTGGTTTTTATATATCCTTTTGTATATTTCATTGTTATTCTAGGTGCCTTTAGATACATACACTGGCGACACACTTTATTCGAGCTCGGCTAGTCCCACGAATTCGGGTATACCCGGGTGTATTGAGGTTTGTGACTGTTTTCTGCCCGAGTGCATTGAGGTATTTTCCAGGCAGGGATTGAAGCATTTTATTCCCGCTGGCTGCAATACTGCACAGTATATATATATATATACTGCATTACAATTCATGAATTTATGCCATCTGGTAGACACGCAAAGCATTGCAGCCTATTATATCCTAATCATTATCATTTAACAGATCAGCCGCCCGTCAGCCAGGCATGAACCAAGGCTGGGAAGGCAAACGCAATGGGGCTTGTCAGAGGTGAGGAGCGGCGCATTCCAGGTATCTGCCAGGTACATACTGGGTATTTGCTCGAATAAAGTGTGTCGGTGCAGTATCTCCTTTTTATTGTTATATGTGTTTTAATAATAGTGTACATGAGCAGGGGGTCTCCTGAGCTGAACCGCATTGGTTTCAGGTCCGAGGACCCCCTACTTCAGGAGATAAAGGCCCCTTTATGGGGTGCCGGTATCCCCTGCATAATGTAAATAACCCGGTCACGTGACGCGGGAGCTTTAAACTGCAGGGGATACCGGCACCCCATAACGGGGCCTATATCTCCTGAAGTAGGGGATCCTCGTACCTGAAACCAATGCGGTTCAGCTCAGGAGACCACCTGCTCATGTACACTATTATTAAAATGTATTTATTTAGTGTGCGATCGCTTGTAACAGTCTTGCATGGAGATAGCAAATCTCCATGCAAATGTTACATGCGGCTTTTTTTTTCTATCAGCTAGCGAACGGAAAGGTTCAGAATGCTAGCAGGGGGAAAAAAAGCAACACGTACGTTGTGGCTGTTCTGTGCTATTTTCAGCAGGTACGTTAAAAAATGGCCTCCCACTATCCTCCCCTCCCTCTCCCCTCCCCCTCCTCATCACCCCCCCATCATTTCCCCTCCTCCGCACCACCCCCTCCCACCTCCCACCCCCTCTTCCCCACCCCACCCCCCTCCATCCCCCTCCCCCCCTTCCCCCACAGGTTGCACCTATGATAAGCAATACGCCCTGTGCTGGGATGATAGCAGTTAAAGGAGAGAAAGAAGGTCCACCATAGGGGTGCTCTTACCATGGCCAGATTGACACATATATATCTTAAAGGGATGTTGAATGTAGGGGACATTACAGGCTCAAGGGAGACAGGTTATTGTTGGGTCCATGTTTGACCCAGGTTTGTTCATTCAACCTTAATGACTTTGGCTTTACAAGATGACTAATGATTAATGTACTTTGTCTACTTTAAGGTCAGGAATTGGTCACGGCGGTCAGCTGGCGGAGTATCGGGGTGCTCGGGGGCACCCTCGGGGGGTCCCATCTCTGTTGACCGCTCCTTTTCCGAGACACAGGCCCCCACTCCGTATGGGATCCATGGATGGGGCGAGCGAGGGTACGTAAGCCCCCAACGCAGAATCCCACAGAGGCATCAACATCGGGAGTGGGGAGACGTCGGTCCGGGGAGGCCTCTGAGCGCCGGGATGCGACCGTGGAGCCGAAGCTGAATTAAGCTAAGTCTATAGTTTCTGGGTTTTTTTTGAAGTTGCAATAAAGATTGTTATGTTATGCCGCAACACACACACAAAGTTCAATGTCGGTGCGAGACACCTTTGGTCTTCGCCGGCGCCTCACAAGGTATCTCATGGAGGTAGTCCATGGGAGCCAACACGCCCTACAGAGGACATGCCCACAAAGACTGTCACTCCCGATTGATGGGTGCCAGTTGGCGGTCCGACAAACAGGGCATAAGAGTCAACTCTGGATCAGCCCAGACAAGGCTCTTCCCTTTTTCTTTTTATTTACTCAGTTTTTCCCCCGCCCCTTCCCCCCCTCCTCCCCCCCTTTCCTTTCCTTGGGTCTGCGGGCCTCCCGTCAGGGCAGGGCAAGGCCAACCCAGTGGCACATACCTATCACAGGTCACACTCAAGATAATAGGAGGCCCAGATCTGGACCACCTCAGAACCATAACATCTCTAAGCAGATCCCAGACACCGACCTAACTATATGGCGCTGAATTTTGTATCTATAAATGTAAAGGGATTCAACAACCCTACGAAAAGAAAAGTCGCCTTTACAGATCTTAAGGCAAAACAGGCCGACATCCTCCTAATACAGGAAACTCATTTTAGCCGTAACAGTGTACCCAAATTCCTAGATAGACAATTCACACAATTCTACTTGGCGTCCGCTGCAGAAAAAAAAAGAGGGGTCGGAGTTCTCTTCCACAACAGGGTTCCATTCACTCTAGACACGATTAGGAGAGACAGGGAAGGCAGATACTTAATAGTAGTGGGTTCAGTACAAGAACAGCCACTGACAATAGCCTCGTTGTATGCCCCGGGTGAACAAGGCCACGAATTTCTTAAGGATTTTTTTCAGAAACTCACGCAGGTACCCAAAGGCCATATAATCCTAGCGGGAGACTTCAACCTTACTATGAACCCGAAGCTAGACAGATCGGGAATCGCTAGAAACTGTCGTCAGAAAGTGATCGACACCCTAAAATCTGGTCTCAAGAAAGCCCAGCTAGTAGATATCTGGAGGGAACTCCACCCCACAGAAAAAAACTATACTTTTTACTCCCACCCCCACGACGTCTATAGCAGAATCGACTACTTCTTCATTTCTAGTAGACTGGTCCCCTTGGTCGCCCAGGCTTCGATCCATGATATTTCATGGTCAGACCATGCGCCTATAGAGCTGAGGTGCAACCAAATTCGCCCTGATAGACCCGGTGCAAATTGGAAGTTGAATGAGTCACTCCTTAAGATCCCAGATATATGCGACACAGTCGGAGAGGAGATAGATCAATTCTTCACGACTAATTATGGTTCGGTGAGCTCCGACCTCACCCTCTGGGAGGCCCATAAGGCAACCATAAGGGGCACACTAATTGGTATTGCAGCCTGTAGAAAGAGAGAGCATAATAACAAGATAGCAGCCCTCCAATCCAAAATAAATTCCCTCACATCAAGACACAAACTGACACAAGATCCGAGGGCCCTATTGGAGTTAAAGAACACCAAAATCGAACTAAACCTACTATTGGTCTCCCAGGCTGATAAATCTCTGAGTTGGTCACGGAGGAAATTTTACGAAAAGGCGAACAGGCCGGATACCATGCTAGCGCGCAAACTAAACACTAGACAGCCTAATTATAACATACAGGTGGTGCGTCTGAAGGACGGCTCCTCCACATCCAACCCAAAAAGCATAGTCGAGGAATTTAAATCATTCTACGAAAATTTATATAATGGAGAGAAAGTGGCACATAATTCCAAAACAGCAAGGGCCATGGAAGATTTTCTAGCACGGTCCAACCTAACAGGGCTGAGCGCACAGGACAGGGAGGGGTTAGAGGCTGATTTCACATTAGAAGAACTTACCCAGGTCATCACAGACCTCAAACCCTCAAAGGCCCCGGGTCCAGATGGGTTTTCGGGGCAGTATTATAAGGCGTTCGCAGAGAACCTAGCCCCATGGCTGCTCCAAATGTATAATGCTGTTTTAGCAGGAGCCCCGTTCCCGGAGTAGATGCTTCAGGCGTCAATCTCAGTTATTTATAAACCTGGGAAAGATCCGCAGGACTGTAAAAGTTATAGACCAATTTCCCTAATTAATACGGATGTTAAAATATATGCCAAACTACTGGCCAATAGATTAAGTCTTATCCTGCCCAGACTCATTCATCCAGATCAAGTCAGCTTTATAATGGGTAGACAAGCTGCGGACAACACCCGACGAATCATTGATCTGCTAGAAATAGCCACTAATCAGAAATTAAGCGTTATGATGTTGAGTCTGGATGCCGAAAAAGCGTTCGACAGGATATACTGGCCATACTTAAAACAGACGCTTGGGGCATTCGGCTTTGGGGAAAGGGTGAGTGGGACGATAATGTCGCTATACTCGGGCCCCGCCGCCAAGGTCATACATCAGGGTTTCCCCTCTAATTTATTTCAAATTAAAAGCGGCACACGACAGGGGTGCCCGTTATCCCCCCTGTTATTCGCCCTATGTATGGAACCTTTAGCTGCGCAAATCCGTAACAACCCGGATATTTCAGGGATTACGGTGCATTCACAATCACATAAGATTGCCCTGTATGCAGACGATATACTGCTGCTGATCTCCAAGCCTCTAACCTCCCTGCCGAACCTATTTGACCTGTTGGATAAATTTAATAGAATATCAGGATTCAAAATAAACCAAACCAAATCAGAGGCCCTGAATATCAGCCTCCCAAAGGAAACTGAAAAGCTACTGATTCTGAACTTTAATTTCAATTGGCAACCAAAACATATTAAATATCTAGGGGTCTACATCACCAAAGATTACAAGGGCATCAATGATGCTAATTACCCCAAGCTAATCAAGACACTAAAAGCAGATTTAAAAAAATGGATGCCCTACAAGATCTTTAAAACCAGAGACAGAACATAAAACACAGACAGAGCTCAGTTTTAGCACATCCAGTGAAACTCATACACCGTACAGTGCCTAAATATATATGTATAAATATCTATTAAGTAAATGGTCTTTTAGTTTAACATTTTTGGCCAAAATTGTTGTAAGCCCCTGAGCCAACTGCACGGCAGACCACAATTCAGGGGTCCCTAACGCTAATATAAATTCTTAATAACCTGTGTAATAACAGGAAGAATGATAAATAGTAAATCTGTCAATATTAGTTGCAAAGTTCTAAGTCTGATTGAAGCTTTTATTAACCTGTACATTACCAGGAAAAGCACTCTGTATTAGAGTTGTCACAACCATACTGCAAGCACGCAAGTTCCCCTGAGTGGAAGATGCTATGAATGAGCCCTAAACCATTTAAATGTGGGAGGGGGTGAGCTACAATTAGGTAGGAGGTTGCCACAATCCAATCAGCCAAGACTAGCTGAACAACAATTGTAAAACATACTGTACATGCTCAGTAGCACTCCTCTGTGACACTCATGTGCTTATATAAATGAGAGTGAGAGTATGTGGGTGAGGTGGTGGGTGACTGACTGACTGACTGACTGACACTCTGACTGACTGACACTTGGGTGGGTGGGTGACTGACTGACACTTGGGTGGGTGGGTGGGTGACTGACTGACACTTTGTGACGGTTCAGGGGATTCCTTCCCCTTCATGTGTCTCTGACGGTGGGTGTGGGGATTATGCAATATCCTTATGCAGTGCTAACCGTTAACGTGTCTAGTGAATGTTATGCTTATATATATGCAGTAAAGCCTGTTCTGTTTTACAACGGTTTGCTTAACATGATTGTTTCCTGTGAGGGCCTCCTCCCACTCCGTTGAGATCCCTCCCAGGCTCCCCAAGCGGAGGCTTAGGCTCCTGAGAGCCACACAGGTTACACAGCAGGTAGTAGCGTCTGTATTCACAGGGAATACCCGTTACATTTGGAGGCGCTGCTGAGAGAGCTCTGGGGTGCCCTACTCAGTAGTTCACATAGTATCCTATTAGTCAGCATGTCGGCGCTCACGCCCCAACAAGTGACCGACTTGGCCGAAAAGCTAAGAGAGCTCCTGCGACACGTAGTCGCCGTAGACAGGGTACCTGCCGATGTATCCATGTTTACTGTCTGTAGCGCAGTAAGGACATTACCTGGTTTGGCGGGAGCCCGCCTTATCATCAAGCACTACAACATTGACCAGCAAGAGAACACCCTACTGCTGGCCACCGAACAAGCTATACCCCCTGATAGAGGCCCCCAAGTAGTGTATCTACCAGAGACTTTACCGCAAGGGTGCCCTCTAATTTACCCTGGAACCGTTTCCAGTCACGTAACTTCCCTTACCAGACCTGTGGGTTGGGAAGGCAAAGATATGGCCGCCAGTACACCCATCAGATCAGACATATCCCTACCCCAAGTGACTTTCTCTTCTGATGCTAGGCAAGGGGACACCAGCTGGGCCGGTAGCCCGCCAACATCACCGGTCCCTAACCGGTTAATGAACAGCTTCACCCCAACCCCTAACAGTCAGGGAGCGGGGATCGCAAGTTCCTCAGACAGTGGCAGCTCCATGCTAGGAGTGACATTCCCGCAGCTTGTGGAAGCTATAACTACGTCCGCCCAAGCTCAAAATTACAGGAAGTTGAAGGCATTTTCAGGAATGGTTCCTGTCCCCGCAGACGAAGAAAGCATCGAGTCTTGGAAGGAACACAGGGTGATCGATGAATGGCCCTGCTCCGAAGCGGTAAGACGTCAGAGAATCCTGGAAAGCCTCCGCCCCCCCTCCGACCGACCCCGGCAGCCTCCGACCCCCCGGCAGCCACCATGCACAGCGCGACCAAGACCCTGATCTCTCTGCTCATCAGATGGTAGACTTGTTAGTCAAGATCTATGGCAAAGATGAAGAGGAGAGTGAACTGTGGTTCAAATATTACGGTCTCAGACAGAAGGAGAAGGAAGAACACAGACAATTAATGCATGTATTAAATGGACACAGTATGTCCTCTTGTGCATGAGTGGAAAGGGGGGGGAGGGGAGCAAGGGAGGGGAGGAGGGGGAGGGATGTAGGAGGGGAGGAGGGGGTAAGAGATATTAACTTGATATATGACAATAACAAAGTAGTGGAACAATAATCATATATCTCTGTGACTCACACGGCCTAATGTGAGACCCTTCCCTCAGAGGCGGATGGTAAAATGGTCAACTGCATATGAATACTCCAGCAGTGGGGGATATATAAAAAAATGGAAGAACAACTCACACGGCCTTGTGTGAGCCCCTTCCCTCAGTGAGTAAGTGCTGTCAGTCTTTTAGTGATCAGTCACGTCTCCTTCTCGGTATCTCACAATGGAGACAAAGGGTGGATAGCTCCTCTTCCAGGTGCCCATATAACAAGAAATGGGCAGAGCCTGGATTAGTTACGATGAAAGAATTTATTACAATAATAAAGATAAAACTTTGGAGCACTCACACACAATAAAACAGCCCAAAGCCAGCCGCAGGTCTATCCGGTAGACCCTTTCCTTCCCGATGAACTCCCGCGGGCGCGTCTGTCAGCGGGATCGGTCTCGGGGGATCTTGCCGGAAGTCCGGCAACTGCCTGGGTCCTACACACAACGAGCACCGGCAGGGAACTATGCGTTTCGCAAATGATGCTTCGTCAGGTTCCTGCCAGCTGCTCGTTACCTTTGCTTAATATAGGCGCGTTAATCACCTCCCCTAATAGGATGATTCGCTGCACCCGTTACATAAAGCCCCATAGTGTAAAACATATATCATTAATTATCCAGTGATCACTATTAAAGGGGGTTCCCCCTTTTAATAGTGAACACTGGATAATTAATTGATATATGTTTTACACTATGGGGGGTTGGGGGGGTGTGATTAGGGGGACAAAAAATGAAAGAATAAAAATGCACTTTGGCAAATAGAACGCTGCTATGATCGTTGATGGTTAAAACCATGTATTGGGATACTAACAGTCCATTAGAGTGGAAATAGCTCCCTCTTGTGGACAGCGCATATAGACAAAGCAAATGCTTTATAAATTAAAATAGCTGGTGCTACCCATAAGTTATTTGCACATATAGTAATACTTGACATAACACAGAGAAAATGTAGGATGAAAATGCACTGTGGCACAACAATAACTGCCATCAGTGAAAGCTTGTACTTAAATAAACCATACACTCATGTCCCTACAATGCATAAATGCATAAAAATAGTTAAAAACATAAAAATGGTTGCAGCTCCCTCTTATGGGCGATTTAAACTAACAGAGCTGCTGCTTGATATGACCTGGCTGATATCAGCCTTGCATTGTGGCACTTAAGAAATCTCACTTGAGAATCAATTACTCTAATAGATAGACATAGCATATACAGTATGTAATATTAAGGAAGTACAGGACAATACATCAAAAGGGCATAAGAAAAACGGCATTCTTAGGAACATATTAAGAACATATTTAAAAATATATAAAAGTATTCATACAAGTTAAAACCATCAAGCAAAAACGTATATTTTCAGAGTGGACTGATCTCCAAATATAAGGCTACAGTCAGGATGGCATTGTATTCGACAGTATGGGAACAGCTCCCTCTTGTGGACATATTATACTAACAGAGCTAGTACTCAGAATAACCTGACTGATATCAGCTACCTGTGATGACACATAAAAAATCTCACTAGGGAGGGGATTGCTCTAATACATAGATATAACGTATATGCAATAGAGGACAATGCATCAAATGGAACATATAAAATGCTACATTTGTAGAAACATATTTAAGACGTATTTAGAAATAGTTAAAAATGTTGAAAAGTATACAGGCATGTTTGGAATCCATCAAATAAAACGTATGTTGTCAGAATGGATTGATCTCTACATGTAAAGATACAAGCTAAGTGGCATTGTGTTCGACAAGTTAAACAGCTTAGGTAAAATATAGTAAAGTTGTCAGGTATAATGGGCCTAGGAAAATGGGGAAAGAAGGGGGGCAGGGGGAGACAGTTAGAAGGGGAGAGACAAACATGAAGCACAGAATATGCACATGGGTATGTATATACTTCTGCAGAGATTGCTACAAAAAAGCCCCAATATCGATATCAATGTTTAATCCCTGGGGGGGGGGGGGGGCAGAGTTTTAAGTTTATAGATCCAGAGGGTCTCTTTTTTGGCCAATTGGGTTAATCTATCTCCCCCCCGCCAATTGGGGGGAACTTGTTCTATTGCCCGGAATATTAAGCCAGATGTATCTCCTGAATGCTCTAGTGCAAAGTGCTTAGACACACTATGTGTCATGAGGCGTCGTCGAATGTTGCCCAGGTCTTCCAGTATGCGGACCCTCAGTGGTCGACTAGTACGTCCGACATACTGGAGACCACATGGGCAGCACAACAGATATACGACGTACTCGGATCTGCAGTTAATGAAATGCATGGTTTTAAAATGCTCCCCTGTTATATTTGAGACGAAGCTAATCTTCTCGTCTGAGCCCTGTTTACATGCTTTACACGTGCTGCATCTAAAAAAGCCTTTCAATTTTGGCAACCAGTTAATTTCCCTATTCTTAGCTTCTGTTTGGAATAAACTGGGGGCTAATCTATTCTTTAAATTATCTGCCCTTTTATAGATGACTTTGGGTCTATCTGGGAGTTATCTTTAAGTGTAGGATCCCCCTGTAAAAGGTGCCAATGTTTATTCAGAATTTGTTGGATTTTGCCAGAATCTTGGCTGTACTGTGTGATGAATGTTGCATCAAAATCTCCCTTTGGTTGTTTGGAATTTGTCTTGAGGATATCCTCGCGTCTCAATAAGCCTGCCTTCCTGATTGCCACATCCATAGTATCGTGATCATATTTTTTAGTAACAAACCGTTTTTTTTAAATGTCTGCTTGGTCTCTGAATACTTGATCATCACTATACCTGACAACTTTACTATATTTTACCTAAGCTGTTTAACTTGTCGAACACAATGCCACTTAGCTTGTGTCGAACACAATGCCACTTAGCTTGTATCTTTACATGTAGAGATCAATCCATTCTGACAACATACGTTTTATTTGATGGATTCCAAACATGCCTGTATACTTTTCAACATTTTTAAATATTTCTAAATACGTCTTAAATATGTTTCTACAAATGTAGCTTTTTATATGTTCCATTTGATGCATTGTCCTCTATTGCATATACGTTATATCTATGTATTAGAGCAATCCCCTCCCTAGTGAGATTTTTTATGTCATAACAGATAGCTGATATCAGTCAGGTTATTCTGAGTACTAGCTCTGTTAGTATAATTTGTCCATAAGAGGGAGCTGTTCCCATACTGTCGAATACAATGCCATCTAGACTGTACTGCACCGACACACTTTATTCGAGCAAATACCCAGTATGTACCTGGCAGATACCTGGAATGCGCCGCTCCTCACCTCTGACAAGCCCCGTTGCGTTTGCCTTCCCAGCCTGGGTTCATGCCTGGCTGACGGGCGGCTGATCTGTTAAATGATAATGATTAGGATTTAATAGGCTGCAATGCTTCGCGTGTCTACCAGATGGCATAAATTCATGAATTGTAATGCAGTATATATATATATATTGTGCAGTATTGCAGCCAGCGGGAATAAAATGCTTCAATCCCTGCCTGGAAAATACCTCAATGCACTCGGGCAGAAAACAATCACAAACCTCAATACACCCGGGTATACCCGAATTCGTGGGACTAGCCGAGCTCGAATAATGTGTGTCGCCAGTGTACCCTTATATTTGGAGGTCAGTCCACTCTGAAAATATACGTTTTTGCTTGATGGTTTTAACTTGTATGAATACTTTTATATATTTTTTAAATATGTTCTTTATATGTTCCTAAGTATGACGTTTTTCTTATGCCCTTTTGATGTATTGTCCTGTACTTCCCTAATATTACATATATGCTATGTCTATCTATTAAAGTAATTCCTTCTCAAGTGAGATTTCTTAAGTGCCACAATGCAAGGCTGATATCAGCCAGGTCATATCAAGCAGCAGCTCTGTTAGATTAAATCGCCCATAAGAGGGAGCTGCAACCATTTTTATGTTTTTAACTATTTTTATGCATTTATGCATTGTAGGGACATGAGTGTATAGTTTATTTAAGTACAAGCTTTCACTGATGGCAGTTATTGTTGTGCCACAGTGCATTTTCATCCTACATTTCCTCTGTGTTATGTCAAGTATTACGATATGTGCAAATAACTTATGGCTAGCACCAGCTATTTTAATTTATAAAGCACTAGCTGAGAGACCCGGCGTTGCCCGTGAGTTAAATTTCCCGCTAGGAGGGGGGGACAGTGGACAGGAGGGGGGGGCAGTGGACAGGAGGGAGGGGGGCAGTGGACAGGAGGGGGGGACAGTGGACAGGAGGGGGGGGGGGACAGTGGACAGGAGGGTGGGGGGACAGTGGACAGGAGGGGGGGGACAGTGGACAGGAGGGGGGGGGACAATGGACAGGAGGGGGGGGACAGTGGACAGGAGGGGGGTGGGCAGTGGACAGGAGGGGGGGGCAGTGGACAGGAGGGGGGGGCACTGGACAGGAGGGGGGGCAGTGGACAGGAGGGGGGGGTAGTGGACAAGAGGGGGGGGCAGTGGACAGGAGGGGGGGCAGTGGACAGGAGGGGGGGGCAGTGGACAGGAGGGGGGGCAGTGGACAGGAGGGGGGGCAGTGGACAGGAGGGGGGGCAGTGGACAGGAGGGGGGGCAGTGGACAGGAGGGGGGGACAGTGGACAGGAGGGAGGGGACAGGAGGGGGGGACAGTGGATAGGAGGGGGGTGACAGTGGACAGGAGGGGGGGACAGTGGACAGGAGGCAGCTGCAGGCTGCCTGCCCACTGCCTGTCCCCCCGCCGGGGAGGGAGGGAAGTGAGCGCCGGGGAGGGAGGTGACTGAGTGCCGGGGAGGGAGCGGGACATTGTATAATGTCAATGTAAGGTACATGTTGTAAGTTGGTGTGGTGGCCATTTTAGAAAGTTAATAAAGAGTGCGTAGGTGAAGGTACGTGCGACCATTTGTGTAATAGAAATTAAAACTGCGCACGCCATTATTTTAATATATATTTATTGTAATATATGTGTTTTTAGTAAGGCATAAAGGTAGAGTGCAGGGCTATAGGGAGTGTTCATCGTGCATGCTAGTGTCGTCGTGTGTGTGCGTTTGTCCGGCCATGTGCACAGGGGAGTAAGCATGAGTGTTAGCTACAGGGGAGTAAGCAGTGTGTACACAGGGGTGACAGCATGACTGTGAGTTGTGGGATGACTGTGGTCAGTGTGAGTGTGTGGGTTGACAGTGAGTGTGTGTGTGTGTGTGGAGTGTGTGTGTGTGTACACAGGGGTGACAGCATGACTGTGAGTTGTGTGTGTGTGTGTTGTAAACTTACCAAGGACTCCGCAGGGGTTCTGTGGGCGTATGCTGTCAGTGCAAGTGTGTGAGAGTGAAGTAGGTGTGTGTCAGTGATGTCACTGTAACTTTTGGCCAATGAGAGTCGTGTGAGAGGTGTGTCACAGTGGGGCGTACCTCTTGGCCAATGAGAGTCGGGGTGGCCACGGACCAATCAGATTCACCGCAGCTAGTACCAACCTTTCGATTTTATATATTAAGATTTGCTTTGTCTATATGCGCTGTCCACAAGAGGGAGCTATTTCCACTCTAATGGACTGTTAGTATCCCAATACATGGTTTTAAGCATCTGCGATCATAGCAGCGTTCTATTTGCCAAAGTGCATTTTTATTCTTTAATTTTTTGTCCCCCTAAACACCCCCCCCCCCCAACGTTCTCCCTTTTAATAGTGAACACTGGATAATTAATTGATATATGTTTTACACTATGGGGCTTTATGAAACGGGTGCAGCGAATCATCCTATTAGGGGAGGTGATTAACGCGCCTATATTAAGCAAAGGTAACGAGCAGCTGGCAGGAACCTGACGAAGCATCATTTGCGAAACGCGTAGTTCCCTGCCGGTGCTCGTTGTGTGTAGGACCCAGGCAGCCGCCGGACTTCCGGCAAGATCCCCCGACACCGATCCCGCTGACGAACGCGCCCGCGGGAGTTCATCGGGAAGGAAAGGGTCTACCGGATAGACCTGCGGCTGGCTTTGGGCTGTTTTATTGTGTGTGAGTGCTCCAAAGTTTTATCTTTATTATTGTAATAAATTCTTTCATCGTAACTAATCCAGGCTCTGCCCATTTCTTGTTATATGGGCACCTGGGAGAGGAGCTATCCACCCTTTGTCTCCATTGTGAGATACCGAGAAGGAGACGTGACTGATCACTAAAAGACTGACAGCACTTACTCACTGAGGGAAGGGGCTCACACAAGGCCGTGTGAGTTGTTCTTACATTTTTTTATATATCCTCTACTGTTGGAGTATTCATATGCAGTTGCCCATTTTACCATCCGCCTCTGAGGGAAGGGTCTCACATTAGGCCGTGTGAGTCACAGAGATATATGATTATTGTTCCACTACTTTGTTATTGTCATATATCAAGTTAATATCTCTTACCCCCTCCTCCCCCCTCTCCCTTCTTCCCCTCCCCCCTTCCACTCATGTACAAGAGGACATACTGTGTCCATTTAATACATGCATTAATTGTCTGTGTTTTTACTATCTCTTTATTTTCTGAGATCAACATCTTGCGCTGACCGCTACATCGTATCCATCGCCGCTATAAGAAGATCCTGGGTTTCATCTTCTTTTTGGTCAAGCTGCAGAACTGCGATAAGGGCTAGTATATACTTACTTCTTTGGTTTCTACACTAGCCCACAGGTGTTATACTTTTCATAAGGTGATTGTGAAATAAGTATAACACAATTGGGAGCAGGTGGGTATAAGCCCCTCTGCCTTCAAATGTGTCCACCAGCGCTCTTACCTATCAACCTCTTTGTGCATTCAATAATACACAAAGGGAGAAATAAATTACAAAGGATTTACACAGCAAAAAATTAAAACAATTATTACAATCAATTTAAAATAATTTTTGATACTTAATGTCCATGAAGTTTGCTTTATGTGGTCCCAAATATAGAGTCCAATCCTGATCTCCAATGGGTATGCAGCCTTTTTACATCTGGAACCAACCTCGGGACCAGGAAAAGCTATAGATAGGGAAAGAAAAAAGAAAAAAGCGCAAGGCCCATAGGGTAGTATTGTAAGATTTATGAAAGATTATAACCGTTATACTTTTCATGTGTGGCAGTCAGGAAGGCAGGCTTATTGAGAAGCGAGGATATCTTGAAGGCAAATTCAAAACAACCAAAGGGAGATTTTGATGCAACATTCATCACACAGTACAGCCAAGATTCTGGCAAAATCCAACAAATTCTGAATAAACATTGGCACCTTTTACAGGGTGATCCTACACTTAAAGATAACTCCCAGATAAACCCAAAGTCATCTATAGAAGGGCAGATAATTTAAAGAATAGATTAGCCCCCAGTTTATTCCAAACAGAAGCTAAGAATAGGGAAATTAACTGGTTGCCAAAATTGAAAGGCTTTTTTAGATGCAGCACGTGTAAAGCATGTAAACAGGGCTCAGACGAGAAGATTAGCTTCGTCTCAAATATAACAGGGGAGCATTTTAAAACCATGCATTTCATTAACTGCAGATCCGAGTACGTCGTATATCTGTTGTGCTGCCCATGTGGTCTCCAGTATGTCGGACGTACTAGTCGACCACTGAGGGTACGCATACTGGAAGACCTGGGCAACATTCGACGACGCCTCATGACACATAGTGTGTCTAAGCACTTTGCACTAGAGCATTCAGGAGATACATCTGGCTTAATATTCCGGGCAATAGAACAAGTTCCCCCCAATTGGCGGGGGGGAGATAGATTAACCCAATTGGCCAAAAAAGAGACCCTCTGGATCTATAAACTTAAAACTCTGACCCCCCCCCCCCCCAGGGATTAAACATTGATATCGATATTGGGGCTTTTTTGTAGCAATCTCTGTAGAAGTATATACATACCCATGTGCATATTCTGTGCTTCATGTTTGTCTCTCCCCTTCTAACTGTCTCCCCCTGCCCCCCTTCTTTCCCCATTTTCCTAGGCCCATTATACCTGACAACTTTACTATATTTTACCTAAGCTGTTTAACTTGTCGAACACAATGCCACTTAGCTTGTATCTTTACATGTAGAGATCAATCCATTCTGACAACATACGTTTTATTTGATGGATTCCAAACATGCCTGTATACTTTTCAACATTTTTAACTATTTCTAAATACGTCTTAAATATGTTTCTACAAATGTAGCATTTTATATGTTCCATTTGATGCATTGTCCTCTATTGCATATACGTTATATCTATGTATTAGAGCAATCCCCTCCCTAGTGAGATTTTTTATGTGTCATAACAGGTAGCTGATATCAGTCAGGTTATTCTGAGTACTAGCTCTGTTAGTATAATTTGTCCACAAGAGGGAGCTGTTCCCATACTGTCGAAAACAATGCCATCTAGACTGTACCCTTATATTTGGAGATCAGTCCACTCTGAAAATATACGTTTTTGCTTGATGGTTTTAACTTGTATGAATACTTTTATATATTTGTAACCCTTATTCCCCCCCCCCCCCCAGACTCATCTGTCGTGTCAAGGGGCGTGAGAGCAGATTACATGCGTAGTGGTGGTGCATAGGTGATGGTCGATGGGAAGCGCAAAACACGTGGAAATATAAAATATATAATAGTGTAATTCAATTAATTACAGGTGAAATATGTCTTCATTCGGTCTGTGGCTATTATACTCACAAAAGTGAGAGTGGGTCTGTACACGTAATGGTATCTTTAGGTGTTGCCCCTTCGGTTTTAAAGACAAGTTTTCCAGCTTCAGCAGTGATGTAAGTATAGGTTCCTTAAATAGTTAAGCACAGACAACCAAACATAGTGCAGACTGTTTAAAAACTGTATTAGAATAGTAGGTGGATGAGAATACACTCACATGATTTTAGTAGTTAGTTAGGCATTTAGATACACAATTGGATCTCGCCTCCGGTTTTTCTGTCTGCTTCTTTCCTGCTTGTCCCCTGTTCGGCGTGCGTCTCACGGTTGCGTTTCAGCAGATCCAGATGTGACGTCAGCGGGTTTGGGCAGTTCCGGTCGGCGAGTCAGCTGTGAATCCTCTCTCAACGTCACTCTACGCATTTCACCTTACTCGGTTTCATCAGGAGTGCCAATGGTACTAATCTTTGATGGTTATATACCTTAATTATTCATTGATTGGTTCAAAACTAATTGAAGGTTCTTAAAGGTATATCGCTATATATACTCTAAGTAACTATATTGTAAGCGTATTTAATACATAGTTCGTTAATACCTGCTTACATAAGGATTTATTAGTAATTTTTTGATATAAAAACATATATTCTCCACATCAGACATGTGGAGTATAGTTGATGCTACTGCACCGACACACTTTATTCGAGCAAATACCCGGTATGTACCTGGCAGATACCTGGAATGCGCCGCTCCTCACCTCTGACAAGCCCCGTTGCATTTGCCTTCCCAGCCTGGGTTCATGCCTGGCTGACGGGCGGCTGATCTGTTAAATGATAATGATTAGGATTTAATAGGCTGCAATGCTTCGCGTGTCTACCAGATGGCATAAATTCATGAATTGTAATGCACTATATATATATATACTGTGCAGTATTGCAGCCAGAGGAAATAAAATGCTTCAATCCCTGCTTGGAAAATACCTCAATGCACTCGGGCAGAAAACAGTCACAAACCTCAATACACCCGGGTATACCCGAATTCGTGGGACTAGCCGAGCTCGAATAAAGTGTGTCGCCAGTGTAAGTGCATTGAACACATTACCTCCATATCTAAACATATATGGTGTTCAAAAGATAGTGTACAGTATTTTATACAGAGGAATAATAAAACAATATTGTTAAAAAAAAATATATTTAAAAAAATGTTATATCTAAAAAAATACATAAACGAATCTAGCTATAAAAAGAACAAAGGTAGAATTTTAACATATTCATGCCAAATACATATTTACTATTATTTAAATAGTTTAGAATAACCATCTTTAATGTGGTATTTGAAGATCTGTTTAGAGATCTATAGGGAGACAGAAAAGTTGCATGAGTTATACATATGTAACGGGTTTTGTGAACCGGTCTGACACCCCCAATCTCTTATTGGCCCCTGTGGTCTAACCAGTCCCCATTACGGTGTAGTGTCTGGTGGTGCACCTGTTGGCTACAGGACTCCTGAGTCTCCCGTATGATGTTGTATTGGGGATTGCCAACCCAGACAGGCAGCTGAGGTAGTGTGATGAGTCCTACCTAGATCCAGTGCAGCGCCTCCACCTCATCAGGGTCCCTTCGGTCACTCGGGGATGGTCCTGGCGAGGAACTCCTCTGTGGTGACCCTCTCCGTGCAATAACTCCACACTTGCACACGAGAGTGTTGTTAGTCAGGGACATGCTTTATTTGTACGGTGGGCCAGCTGCCCTCCACAATGGGGTGTATTCAGCCCTCCATTGTTCACCGTACTTCCTTTTGAAAGGTGTGTCCTCCTAATTTAGGGATTCCCTATCCCCGCAGGGATACTTCACCTGTGCCAGGTCCCTGGTCACAGTCTCATAGTCCTTATAATACCCTAACTCTGATCTTCCTCTGATAACTTCTAGACTAGACAGAACTAACTTTTGCTCAGTGCTGTGCCTTATGTATCCTCTGGGGGCTGACACAACTCTGACATCACAAACCAGGGAAGAAGTGAAGATCATCAGGAAGCGCAATGTCATGTAAAAAACAGAAGAAAATTCCCTGATGGTGCAGTATTGTGATTGATATGTGATAAATATCAAGGTGCAGTGTGCTAAATACTCACAAGTGTAGAGTGAGCAATGTTCCCATAAAGGTTTCTTTATGTGTGTCAGCCCGTTGGACCGTCAGACAGGTAAGTGGAATGGTAAGTGCTGGAGACCTTAAGTGAATAATAAAACGGACATAGTGCAGACTGTACAAAATATCTTTAAAAGTAAGTATATGTGCAATACACTCATGTGAGTGTATTGCACATATACTTACTTTTAAAGATATTTTGTACAGTCTGCACTATGTCCGTTTTATTATTCACTTAAGGTCTCCAGCACTTACCATTCCACTTACCTGTCTGACGGTCCAACGGGCTGACACACATAAAGAAACCTTTATGGGAACATTGCTCACTCTACACTTGTGAGTATTTAGCACACTGCACCTTGATATTTATCACATATCAATCACAATACTGCACCATCAGGGAATTTTCTTCTGTTTTTTACATGACATTGCGCTTCCTGATGATCTTCACTTCTTCACTGTCCACGGGATCGAGAGAACGACCCCACACTGGGTTAAGCAGCATTAATTCATGTTTGTATAAGTATCACATTTTTTCACATCTGTGTTTATAATTTTGGAGCGCCACTTTTTGATATATTTGCCTGCCATCACAAACCAGGGAGTCAGAGCCTGTGACCACTCTCATCCATACATAGGGCACCTCACCAGGGTGTGAGGGCAAACCTCCATAATTACTGATTGCATGCCCATAACTTACCAGGCCTTACTGTCAGCAGGAGAGATGTCTCCAGCCATTTTACAGCATGGTTACATTCTCCCCCTGGTGAATCCCACTGTCCCCGGCTGGGACCTAAATTTGAACACCTTTAGTCAGGAAGCACTGTAAAATGGGACATTATTATTAGAACATCACACAGGTTCATAATAACATAATGAAACAGTACACATCACGCCAAGCACGCCCCGACCAGCAGCCACGAGCCCGCGTAATGCCACTAGTACCTCCTAATAATAGTGTCTTGGGTCCGGTTTCTTTACCTCTCGACTCCCCATGTCTAGGACAGTCACATGGTAGCTACGCTGCGACCCCCTCTCAGGCCTGTATACTACCCTATGCTTGTACACGCTCCTCCCAATGCTCCAAACCCTTATAAGGTGCTCTATCCTCTCTTCTGCCTTGCTACCAGTAATGGCACCCCCTTTGTTAACCATGTACTCCTCAATGGTCTCCCTTAGCCACTTGTCCCTATTCTCCTCAATCTCCTCCATGAGGGGTTCAGGAACGTATGGGTATTCCAACCCATGAGAGTACTTGTACTTCGCAATGATCGCCCTTTCCGCCCTACTACTCCTTGTTAGGTTGGCGTTCCCTGCTTTCCCTGGTAACACCCATGATAGGGGCTCGTCCGGATCTACGGGGTCGGTTAATATACCGGGGCCCATGGGTTCGATTTCGTTTTGGTCTATCATGAGCCACCGATATTGCATTTCTTTCTTTCGTTCTGCGGGCGTGAACTCTCCCCTAGCCCACCAGTAATCTACCACATCATCTTTGCGTAGCAAAAACCGCGTGCGGTCCATCCAACCCACATACCCCTCGAATAAGGGTGCCCACCAACGGGTCTCCTTAGGTTTCTCATTCCACTCCTGAGAGTCCCCCTCGTCGGTACCTCCCCAGGAGCACACCCCGGAAGTCCTTGCAGAACGGGGCCTGGACCACCTCTCGTGTTTCGGGGCCTCACCAGAGGGTATATCCTCCTCCTCCGGCACCCACCGGGACTTAGATACCCGTCCCAATTGTCCTCCTCCCCGGGATCCCTCCCCGGAATCGAAACTACTCGTTCTATCCCCAGTCTGGTTCTCTCCAACCCCCAAAGACCCGTCCGACACCCCCAAACTAGAGGATGATCCCCGGGAACAGGTGACTGGGACAGGGGCCTTAGCTAGGGCGTGGGGTTGGGCATAAGGATAGGCAGTCGGAAGCCGCGGGGCTCCGACCTGTTCACCTTCCTGAGATTGTCCTGTACCACTGGACAGTGGTATCGCCGGTGGCGTCTCACCCCTCTCCAGCCTTCCGCGTACTCCGGTTCTTCTTGATCGATCGGGAATCACCACCCGATCGCTGAGATGCGTGTCTCCTGCTTCCACTGGTTCCGCCGCCTCTACCGGAAACGCCGTCGTCACTGGAACCGGAAGCGTCGCCATCTTGGGATGGACCCCCATGCGGGATCTCTTCTACCACGATCAGGTCCGGAAGTTCCTCCGCGTCCACGTGCGCCGTCCGGGCCTGGCACGGCCTCTCCTCCTCGGGCGATGGCATCGGAGCCTGGCAAGGACAAGGGCTATCCTTACCAGTCCGCAGATTGGGCGTGGATCGCCCATGGCCACTGGACCCGCCGGTCCCGATGACAGCGGGGCTCCGCCTCTCCGGTTTCGGCTCCACCGGGGACACCCGACTCCGCCCACTGTCGCTGCCGGTAAGTGGCCGTTTGGTCCCATTTCCCCCACCGGGCACTGCCACCGGCCAGACCAGGGTACTCACTGCCCTTTGGGTCCCTCGTCCGAGGGGTCCGCACTTAGCGTACTTGGGGTCACCGAGCGCGGCGACCACCTTCTCTTCTCACGGTCGGTTGCCAAACCGACCACGTCACACTCCTCAGGGTCTGTACTTTTAGTCCATAGCACACCGGGAAACTCGCCGGACAGCATAGCAGTATTCCCCCCAGGATCATTGTTCTGTATGGGCACGAAAGTAGGCATGGGCCACAGATATTGTGTGGCACACTGGGGACAGCGCGCGGCCGTGCCCATGGCGCTGCCGGGCAGCCGGCATTGTAGGCAGAGGCCTACTACTGTCTCCGCGCCCCCCACACGTATCACTAGCACCCCGCCGGGTATCGCGTAGGGTTGTGTCGAAACCATCCGGTTTGCATCCGGGGAGCAGGCCATATTCTTGGTGGGAGCTACTCGCAATACTGGTCTGTCCTGGAAGCTGGTTCCGCACGAGTGACCAACTGAGGTTGAATGGTCAGCCACTCCTTGGTTTAGCTCCTCCCTCCTCTGACACAGTTGGAATCCGCCCCCAGTGGTAGCAATTATGGGCGGGTCCCACAAGGGAATAGGATGTCCTTTAATTAAGGCCGAGCCTCTCTCAGTCCTAGAGGGCGCGACCACAGCTTTCGCGCGTTTTTCCCCAACAGGGTGGGGCTCTGCTTTTGCCGCCAATTCCAACCGCTTCCTTGCAGCTGCCTTGCGTGCAAAGTATCCTTCTTTGTTGCACCCAATTTCCGCTGCCGGAACTTCTTTTGGTAGTGGTACCGGCAGTGCACCAGCTCCTGGGCCCACGGGGCATAGCTGGAAACCACTCCCCCTGGTAGATATTAGGGGAGGGTACCACAGGCTAAGTGGTTGGCTCAGCACTGGGGCTGAGTGAGTCTCTGTCCGTGAAGGCGCGGCTGCAGTTTTCGCGCCATACCCCCCACGCGGGCGGGGCTCTCCAGTTGGCGCCACTTCGGGCCAATTCTTAGTAATTTGTGCATCCGCAGAATAGTCTGCCATCGGCCCACGCGGTCTCCCAGAAAAGCGGGAGCCGCCATTTTGTAAGTCCTTTCCATCCCCCACAATTTCAATGTCCTCTACACAGTCCTCCAGGGCGGCGCCCCGTTGTCCTAGGCAGGACCAGACCGGTGCGGCCACAGCTTTCGCTCCACTCCAGAGCAGACTTGAAAAAGACAGTTCAGCAACAGCGTTTTCTTCAGTGGGGCGCACGCCACGTGTGCTTTCCCCATTAACCTCCGGTCGCCATTTTGGAGTATCCGCACCGGGCAGATCCTCCATTCTTGCGTAACAGTTATCGTACATGGGGGCTCCTCTCTGCGGGGCAGCCACCACACCGGTACAATAAAGATGACTCTGATGCACCACCACATGTGTACCTAATGTAGGCTGGACTCATGTATGCACTACCTCAGGCTAGGCTCACTCTCTCAGTGTCTGCTGTATCCCCTTCCTCCCAGTCTGTGCTCCCTACGGTAAGAGGTCTGGAATGGGCTAGAGTACTCTGGGGCTCCCATGCAGTACTTGGGCGTCTACCTGTCTTGGTTAGCCTAGCGCAGACCCTCTCCAGGATTCCTGACCACGTTAACAGGCTATCCCTTCTGGCATCCTACCAACTAGCACTACCTCAAGGTGACTAGGACAGCTATATCCCGGCTCCAAACCCCCCACTCCTTTCAGGCCACTAGGTCGTTCCTGCGAACTGACACATGCCATCAGCCCCCTTGACCGCCCCTAGGTCCATCCCAACGCAGCACAAAGTGGCAGCAGACACTTCTCCCTGTTTCCCAGTGTGCCTAGCAAAAGCCTGTCCTGTTGACAGGTATCTCAGCAGCGCCTCCAAATGTAACGGGTTTTGTGAAGCGGTCTGACCCCCCCAATCTCATATTGGCCCCTGTGGTCTAACCAGTCCCCATTACAGTGTAGTGTCTGGTGGTGCACCTGTTGGCTACAGGACTCCTGAGTCTCCCGTATGATGTTGTATTGGGGATTGCCAACCCAGACAGGCAGCTGAGGTAGTGTGATGAGTCCTACCTAGATCCAGTGCAGCGCCTCCACCTCATCAGGGTCCCTTCGGTCACTCGGGGATGGTCCTGGCGAGGAACTCCTCTGTGGTGCCCCTCTCCGTGCAATAACTCCACACTTGCACACGAGTGTTGTTAGTCAGGCACATGCTTTATTTGTACGGTGGGCCAGCTGCCCTCCACATTGGGGTGTATTCAGTCCTCCATTGTTCACCGTACTTCCCTTTGAAAGGTGTGTCCTCCTAATTTAGGGATTCCCTATCCCCGCAGGGATACTTCACCTGTGCCAGGTCCCTGGTCACAGTCTCATAGTCCTTATAATACCCTAACTCTGATCTTCCTCTGATAACTTCTAGACTAGACAGAACTAACTTTTGCTCAGTGCTGTGCCTTATGTATCCTCTGGGGGCTGACACAACTCTGACATCACCAACCAGGGAGTCAGAGCCTGTGACCACTCCCATCCATACATAGGGCACCTCACCAGGGTGTGATGGCAAACCTCCATAATTACTGCTGGCATGCCCATAATTTACCAGGCCTTACTGTCAGCAGGAGAGATGACTGCAGCCATTTTACAGCATGGTTACACATATATTACAAAAAGGGTTTAACGTCAAACTCTATATTGAGATCTAGAGGGGAGATGGTTTGGAGTTCGTATATCCAGTACGATTCTCTCTTAATTAGAGCAGAATTTCTGTTTCCCCCTCTCCAGTGTGGCATTATTTGCTCAATAGCCTTGAAAGTGAGTCCTTGGTGGTTTGAATCGTGGAATAATAAAAAGTGGTTTGAGACACTGTGTGTGACTAATTTCCTTCTTATGTTTCCAATGTGCTCAAGGGGCGTATAGTTTTACCCACATATTGATACCCACAACTGCATTCCAAAACATACACCACAAACTTTGATCTACAGTTTAGGTGTTGTTTGATCTGGTATCTTTTGTGGGTGGTATTAGAGACAAAGTTATCTATTGTAGGGGAACCAAATTTACAAGCTATACAATTTTTACAATTAAAGAAGCCCTTTGGAAGATCTAGCCAGGTGACATGAGTAGGTGGTTGTTTTCTCAATGCACTCGGTGCCAGCTTATTTTTAATGTTAGGAGCTTTCTTAAATATCATTTGTGCTCTATCTGGCAAATGTGATCCTAAAATCGGATCATTTTTTTATTATGGGCCAATGGGCATTAAGAATCTTACCAATTTTTTTGGCATCTTTATTGTACTGTGTGATAAACGGCACTTTTAGAGAAACATTTTGAGTTTTCTTTATAGAGGGAGTTAGCATAGATTCTCTAGACTCCAGGTTAATTTTGTCTAGAGCTTGTTTAACATTTTTGATTTTGTAATTTCTATCTGCAAATTTCTTGGTTAAGTTAGTGGATTGTTTTGTAAATACATCATTATCTGTACATTTCCGTTTAAGTCTACGATATTGGCCATATGGAATGTTTGCTATCCATTTGTTATGGTGACAGCTAGACTGTAGTATAAAGTTGTTTGCATCCACTTCCTTAAAATAATTTTTTGTTTTTATTGAATCGTTTTCTATATAAATTGTAAGATCCAAGAAATTTACAGTAGATTCGCTCACATTGGATATAAACTTTAAATTTAGATAATTTCTATCCAGATATAGAAGGAATGAATTCAGGTCATCCACTGTTCCCTTCCAGGTGAAAAGAATGTCATCGATAAACCTCCGCCATGTGACCAAGTTCGCGTCCAGACCCGCCCACGCCCATATGTATTGTTTTTCCCACATGGACATGAGTAGATTAGCATAGCTGGGCGCGAACCTTTTCCCCATGGCGGTCCCACATAACTGTAGATAAAATATCTCATCGAACCAAAAAAAGTTTTTCTGTAATATAAACTTGATGCACTCTATTAAAAATTCAATTTGTTGAGCAGGCAAGTTATCACTTTTTTCCAAAAAGATTTTTACGGCTCTACGTCCATCAGAATGTTTAATTGATGTATATAGAGCCGTTACATCCGTGGTTACCAATATGTAACCTTCCTGCCATTTTATGTCTTGCAGTAATAATATTACATCATTTGTGTCTTTTAAATATGATCTTTGTTTTTTCACCATTTCTTGAAGATAACTGTCAATTAACTCTGATAGGTTCGATGTTAATGACCCGATACCCGAAACTATCGGCCTACCAGGAGGATGTTGCAGATTTTTGTGTATTTTCGGTTGCAAATAAAAGATGGGGAATTTGGGATATTGTACATTTAGGAATAGAAATTCATTATCCTGTAGGATACCTTTCTGCTTGCCGTCTTCGAATAGGGCTAGTAGTTCTTTTTGGAATAAAGTAGTGGGATTTGATTTCAATTTTTGATATCTCCCAAAATTCTATTAGCTTCATTCATATAATAGCAGTGGTCCATAATTACCACTCCCCCTCCCTTGTCTGCTGATTTTATTACAATACTTTGATCCGATGACAATTCTTCTAGTGCTATTTTTTCTTCTTTGCTTAAATTAGAGTGGTATTTTTGCTTAATATCTGTTAAAAATTCTAAATCCTTCAATATTAATTGAAAAAAGACTTCTAAATGATTACCTTTTGCAAACATAGGAAAAAAGTGTGACTTACCTGGGATTGAGAGAGCAATCCTACCTTGGGTTACAACTGCATCAAAAGTTTGTTTGTATCACCACATTTATTTTTTACTTTGGTTATAAATTGTTAATATTGTGTTAACATATGTTTTAATTAGAAATAGAGCGCCACTATTTGATATATATTTTCTTTGTAGTGGTGGTGCATACCTGCGTGGAACAGGAGGGCCTGAGCTTCCCGTGTTGTTATTGGGGAGACAGGACCAGGCTTCTGGGGTGGTAGCCTCCATGCTTTCTTAGTGGTGCAGCGCCTCCATCTTCTATACTCCCAGGGATATGGGATAGGACCTGTATAGAAGAACCTCCCTGGTCCAGGGTTGAATGCTCCAGATTCACACAGCAGTCTTTGTATAAAAGTAATGTCTCTTTATTGGTCAGATCAGCGACTCCAAATGTAGTGGCGACCAGCAGCCACAACAACAACAGCAAAGTCCCGTTATTCACTCTCTGTCAGGGCGTGCTCACCACAAACGAGACGGGACCGCGGTGCTGAGGTGGGATAGGATCTAACACCACCCACAGCCACGAGGGCACGTCTTGAGAGTAGAGTGGTCTGGAAGTCCGGATCGGGGCAGGAGAGGTACGGATGGTAGAGGGTGCTGTTTGCCAAGTCCGGGGTTAGAGAGAGGGACATTGTCGTTTACCGTTTGCCGAGATCGGGATGCCAGAGGTGCGGAGAGTCGTGTTGCCGTATGCCGAGTTCGGGATGCCAGAGGTGCGGGTAGACGTAGCGGAAGCCGGTTCGGTACACGAGGAAGACTGCAAAACAAGATAGGACAAGACAGGACTAGGGAGGCAGAGAGTGATGAGAACAACTGGTTCTATGCTCAGCCGACGAGTTAATGAAGATGCAGGGTATATATAGGCAAGAGGGTCCAATGGCAGAGTAGCAAGGTGGGGGTGTGTTAATGGGCCAGGCTGAGACAGGGATAGGTCTAGATGAGTTCCTGGAGGAGGAGCTATAGATCCTAGAAGAATTGGTGTATTGAATTGCAGCATTGGAAAAGAGTACTGTGCCTTTAAGAGGCTGGTGCGCCTCTGTGTGGCCGCGCCTTCGTGTGGCTGCGCCTGTGGATGCATGCACGGGCACACGCCCTGAACCGAGGGCAGAAGAAGGGAACTGACGTGCGCGCGCGCGCACTGGGGAAACGGAGCTCGGCGTCTTAGAGGAGGAATCCGTGTGAGCCGCAGGAGACCCTGGCAGGGCTGCAGGTGAGTGAGGAGCACGCCGCGAGCGGCGTGACTCCTGAATCATTACAGTACCCCCCCTTCAGGGGCGACCTCCGGGCGTCCATGACATGGCTTGGAGGGATTCCTACGATGAAAAGCCTGGAGGAGTCGAGGTGCGTGAATATCCCGGTGAGGAATCCATGAACGTTCCTCTGGTCCGAACCCCCTCCAGTGGACCAGGTATTGTACTCCTCCTCTGGGAATCCTAGAATCCAGGATAGACTGGACCTCGTACTCCTCTTGACCTTGAATCATAAGAGGAAGTGGAGGAGAAGTATTTTTGGAAAAGCAAGGACTCTGAAATGCTGGTTTAAGCAAAGACACATGGAAGACCGAAGGTATCTTCATCGAGGGTGGAAGGCGTAGATGATAAGCCACAGGATTAATCCTCCTAACCACGGGAAAGGGACCGAGGAACTTGGGAGCTAGCTTCATGGTAGGAACCTTTATTCGGATATTCCTGGATGAAAGTCACACCTTGTCTCCTGGGGCGAACTCCGGCACTTGGTGTCGAAGGCGATCTGCCTGGAGTTTCTGTCTCCCTGTGGCCACCTTTAAGTTCTCCTGAATCTTCGTCCATAAGTCTTTCAGCCGGGAGATGCGCTTGTCCACCGCTGGTACTCCTGAGGATAGAGGGGAGAAGGGTAGACGGGAAGGGTGAAAGCCACAATTTATGAAGAAGGGAGATTCTTGAGTGGAGTCATTGCGAAGGGAGTTAAGAGCAAACTCATCCCAAGGAAGCAGATCCACCCAGTCATCCTGTGTATCGATTATGAAACACCAAAGGTATTGTTCCAGGTTTTGGTTGGTCCTCTCCGTCTGCCCATTGGTCTGTGGATGGTGTCCTGAGGAGAATTGAAGTGAAATCCCCAATTTTCGGGAAAAGGCTCGCCAAAATCTTGACACAAATTGAGACCCACAATCAGACACGATGGTTGCAGGCACTCCGTGAAGACGAAAAATCTCCTGGATGAAAACATCCGCAAGCCTGGAGGAATTCGGAAGACCCCTCAAGGGAACAAGGTGCGTCTGTTTGGAAAAACGATCAATGACCACAAGAATCGTATTCTTCCCTTTGGAGTCTGGAAGCATTACAATGAAGTCCATAGAAATATGGTTCCAGGGACGGTCTGGAATGGGTAAAGGAAGAAGAAGACCTGCTGGTCTGACCCAGGGTACTTTGTTGCGAGCGCAAGTGCCACACGCTTTGACAAACTCCTCCACATCCTTAGCCCTCTCTGGCCACCAGAAGGTACGTTGAACAAGGTCGTTGGTTTTCCGTATCCCTGGATGTCCTGCCGATTTAGAGGAATGGCACCACTCGAGAACCCTTTTGCGGTGTTGGGGTGCCGTGTAGAGTCTTCCCTCCGGAACCTTGAGCCCCATCGGAGTCTGTGATTGCTCGGATTGAATCTTGTCCATAAGATCAAAGGAGTTGGCGGACAGGATACATCTAGAGGGAATAATTGTCTCTAGCTGCTTTTCAGACTTGTCCTCTGCAAGGAACTGTCGAGACAGGGCATCCGCCTTTAGATTCTTGGAGCCAGGAATTATGGAGATGAGAAAATTAAATCGTGAAAAAATAATGCCCAACGGGCTTGCAGAGAGCTCAAATGACGTTCCCCTGCTAGGTAGAGAAGGTTCTTATGGTCTGTGAGTATGGTTATGGGTGTCTCCGTACCTTCTAAGAAGTGTCTCCACTCTTCTAATGCCAACTTAATCGCCAAAAGCTCCCGGTTGCCGACATCGTAATTCCGTTCTGCGGACGAAAATTTCTTTGAGAAGAAGGCACATGGGTGTAGTCTGGCTAAGGGAGATGTCCTTTGGGACAAGACAGCCCCAGCCCCGATGTCAGAGGCATCTACCTCCACGGTAAATGGAAGTTTAGGATCTGGGTGGGTGAGGATAGGGGCAGACACAAAAGCCTTTTTCAGAAGATTAAATGCCCGTATGGCGGCCTCAGACCATGATGAGGGATCTACACCCTTCTTCGTGAGAGCAGTTATGGAAGACACCGTAGAAGAAAAATTGCGAATGAAGCGCCGATAATAGTTTGCAAAACCTAGAAAGCGTTGCACGGCTTTGAGGGTGGTTGGATGGGGCCAGTCCAAAATAGCTTTAAGTTTCTCTGGATCCATATTAAATCCGGTGTCAGAGATAACGTATCCCAAAAATGCCACAGACTTGAGATGGAACTGACATTTTTCCAATTTCGCAAAGAGATGGTTCTCCCGGAGGCGTAACAGCCCCTGTTGAACGTGTTTGATGTGTTCTTGAGTGGATTTAGAAAAGATTAGGATGTCATCTAGGTAAACGATAAGAAATTTGTTCAGAATGTCCCAAAAAATCTCATTGACGAAATCCTGAAAGACTGCTGGTGCGTTGCACAGACCGAACGGCATGACCAGGTATTCATAGTGGCCGTCATGGGTGTTAAAAGCAGTCTTCCACTCGTCCCTCTCACGTATCCTTACTAAATTGTAGGCACCTCTTAAATCCAATTTAGAAAAGATAGTTGCTCCCTGAAGAAGGTCGAAGAGTTCCGGTATCAAGGGCAGTGGGTAGCGGTTCTTGCGTGTGATGTTATTCAAACCCCGATAGTCTATGCATGGACGAAGAGAACCGTCCTTCTTTTTGACGAAAAAGAAGCCTGCTCCGACTGGAGAAGAAGACTTCGGATGAAACCCCTCTCTAAATTCTCTGCAATGTAAATGTTCATGGCTTTAGTCTCTGGGAGAGAGAGAGGATAGGATCGTCCTCTGGGAAGAGGTGCCCCGGGTAGTAGGTCAATAGGACAGTCGAAAGAACGGTGCGGAGGTAGAACCTCGGAATGTGCTTTGTCGAACACATCTCGGAAATCCAAATACACAGAAGGTAGGGAGTCGACCTTCTCTGGCAGGGTAGACAACCCACCAATCTTCTGGAAAATCCTGGTACATGTCTTGGCACAAGAAGCACCCCACTGGATGGGTTCCCGATCCGTCCAGTCGATGCGAGGATTATGGAGTTGAAGCCAAGGAAGACCCAAAATCAGCTCAGCAGAGGGAGTGTGGATAACATCGACGGTAATGATCTCTGTATGACTGTCGACGTACTGCAATAGGAGAGGCACCGTCTGTAGCGTGATGAATGCCGGCTGTAGAGGTCGACCGTCAATGGCCTCCAGACTGTAAGGAATCCACTACTGGCTTTGTCTATAGCCTTGCAGAATCATGCAGTTGCAAGCTTTCCCTGGCAATCAAAGGCACATGTGTTGCCTCTCATTGCAGCTCCTGGCCTGTGCTACATCATTGGAGGAATACTCACACACCCTCCTCCTGTGATTGGATCTCCGCCCTTTATATTCTAGGCGTTGGCACTGAACCAGCGCCGAGCATAACCATTCCTACCTCTATGTTACTGTCTCTGTCTCAAACCACCCCAGGCCTCTCTCCTAGTGTTCTTACCTTCCAAGTTCCTGAGTATCCAGAGGCCTGTTCCTGGACGTCCGTGCTGAAGCGTTGTTGCCAGCACTGGTACCTGCTGCATTTCCTCCTAGCAGTGGCTACCCTTCCTTTCCTGTGGCCTGCTGCTATCTCCTTGCAGTGGCCTCCCCTGGACGTCTGTGCTGAAGCGTTGTTGCCAGCACTGGTACCTGCTGCATTCCCTCCTAGCAGTGGCTACCCTTCCTTTCCTGCGGCCTGCTGCTATCCTCTTGCAGTGACCTGCCTTGGACTTCTGCGCTGAAGCGTTGGTTCTTCCCGACACTGCCCTGCGGTGAACTTCGGACAGCCTGCTGTCTCCTCCTGCTGAGATCGGCGTCATGGGCCGAGGCCGCTCCTCGCGCAGAAGCCACCCCCGCGCTCACGCTCCTAAGCTGAAGCGGGGAACTCCTGACTTCCTGTTGCCGAACTCCTGCTTCATTAACGACGATGCTGCCTTCTCCAATCCTGACCCTGCGATGTACGACTACGAACTGCGCACTCCGGATCAGTCTGCGTGGACTAAGGTCGGTGATTATATAACCCCACCTCAGCCCCGCGGTCCGGTCCCGGTTTGTGGCGAGCATCGGCGTAACAGTATGCTCGGCCCTTTAAAACCGGACCGCGCCGTGGCGGGGAATGGCAATTTACCAACTGAAGTTATGTCCCGGCCTGCGTACCAGTACCACTCTGAAGGCCAGTATTTGTGTGAAGTACTACCCCTGATTGATGAACTGTTTACCTATGAAGGTTTAACCCCTTTACAAAGACAATGCCGTTGTGATCTCTTTATTAAGGCTTACTGCATCCAGAACTTAAAACAGTCTCTGGCCGCTTGTATTCGCTCTCCTGATTCCCCTATAACCTGGGATAACGTGTACCCTATGGAACTGGCCGAGCCCAAGAGGCACTCTACGACCTGGCCTTATCACTGGACATTCACCTAGTAGAACAGGGCGCCCTCCTCATGTTGGCTCAGTCTCAAGATACACTCCATGTACTTTCCTCAACACTAGACATTCACATAATAGAACAGGATCCCCTCCTTGCCAGCTACGCTGCTGCTTGGCAGATTCTCTATGCTGCCAGTCCTGTTGCTAAACCTGTAGGGGTACCTCCCTCTCCTAAGAATGGTCAAACCATCTCTCTGTCGTTGCCCACTAAGGAAGAAGCTGCCACGCTCCCCAATCCTGAGTTAACCTCCCTGGGTTCTGTCCACAAGGTTATTCCGGTCTTAACCCCTGCTAGTCAGGCCTATGAGTCCCCCATTGTAAATCCCTGCATTCCCCAGGTCAGTGTGTCTTCCCTAGCACCAGAGAATGACTCCTGTTTGCCCTCTTTTTCTAAACCAAAGATTCTAAGCTCTGTTTCCGAGGTTTTTTCTGTTTTAACCCCTGCTAGTCTGCTCTGTGAGGTTCCTACTGCTAACCCTAGTATTCCGCAGTCTAATGTTAGGTCCCTAGGGCAAGAAGCAGAACCCCCTATGACCCCACTTTCGGAGACTAGCTTCTATTTCTCTGATTCTCAGGTACAGAGTAATTTAACCCCTGCAGGTCAGCCTTATGAACCTCCCTTGGTAAATTCCTATAGTTAGTCAGTCAAGGACACCTCCTTAGCTTCAGAGGATAAACCCCTTATGTCCTCTGACTCGGCTAAAATTCTCGGGGCTACGCCCCCTGAACTTTCGACAATAATACTGGCTCCAGTTAAGAGTATTCTGGAGCCGTTTGTTTCTCTAAACCTGTTTGCAGAATCCCTACTCCTAGGTATTTCTCTGACCCAGTCTGTCACTCAGAGAGCTGAAACCCCTGCTTCCGAGCATAGACCCCTTTTCGTGGAATCTGTTGTCGTTTCTGATGTCCCAGACACTCTTTCCCAAATACCCACTTCAGAGACCAGCACAGTCGTGGTTGCCCCACTTGTACTGTCTGTGGTCTCCTTTTCTCAAATCCTATGGTTTAAAGCAAACAGTACATATTATGTCCCTTTCCAAGTGACCCCTTCTGAGATCAGCATATCTGCTGTTGCTCACTTAGTACAATTACAGTCAGGGTTCCCCTTTTTAAAGGATCAAGTTTTCAAATGTAAAACTCCCTTTATCCCTGATTTTGTAAACCTGCAGTCCCTTCTCACTGTAGTTAAAGGTTCTCAAGCAGCCGCTGAGTTAAGCTCTGCCGCTGCAAAAACTTCTGTTGTAGAAGCAATCTTGCCTAGCTTACTTCTGTCTGTCCTTTCTGTGATGCCTATCACCTTTACTAAAATTTCTGTTTTTCAAGGTATTTCTCCTATTAACTCTGTGACACCTGCAATTCCTTTAATTGGTTCCAAAAACCCCGTCACTAAGTTTCCCATGGAGTCTGATGCCCTCACTAGGGATTCTCTGGGACCTAATTCTGAAACAAGCGCAATGTTTTCTGATTTCCTTACAAGCAAGATGTCCCTTGTTTCTATTGGAAAGTCTACCCCAGTTTCTCTCACGGATCATGCCACAGCCTCCGGGATCATTAAAAATGACTTTAAGTCTGGGATGCCCACTCCTGTAATAATACTGTTTCACGCTGATTCACCCACAGTATTCGGGGTATCCACTACTGACTGTATGTCTACTACCACAAACTCAGGGTTATCGCATTTGGAACTTTCCCTTTTTTCAAAAGATTCCGTCTTTAAGATGGACTTATATTTCTCTGTGTCTTCCACAATACTTGGGGTACTTGCTATTGACTGTCCTGTCCCAAAACTAGGGTTACCTCTCAAGAAGGTGCCTGGAGCTACCGATGTTAAAAACCCTATGTTTAAAACAGTAACAATTTGCATTGCTTCTCCCACAGTATCATGTGAAACCTGGGTACCTGGGACCTCCACTCCGAAGCCAAGCTCTAGTTCTCTGTCTTCTTTCTCTGTGTTGGAGGTACCCAGCTTTAACCCCAAGACTTTTTTCCCTAAGGCTGATGCACCGCTTAACCGCCTGCCTTTTTTTTGGGATAAGATCTGTTTTCTCACCTTTCAAACAGACTCCTTACTCGCAGGTCTCTGTGCGGTGCCCAAAGTGCCCTTTCTGGATGGCATTTGGCCTTTCTCTAAGACGAAGATAAACTCACTGGACCTCGTCACTTTACCTGAAGCGTCCGTCCCTATTCTCTATGGGTCCATTATGGGTATAGACATGCTTATTATGTCCTTCACCAAGGCCACAATTTCGGAGTTGATTCTCTCTAAAGATCACAAACCAAAGGAAGCGGATCCTTCTTCAACTGCCAGTACCATGATCAAGGGTTGCATACACACTGCTACAGACTCTTGCAAATTGCCTGGGATAGCAACCCTGTTTTGTATCAAAAGTACCGTTGCTATAGTGTGTAGTGAACCCTCCCAGCCCCATTCCCTCGCTAACCATCACCCGGAATTCCTTGGAAGGTAAAGACTTTCTCAACTTCCTCCGTGCTGATTTCACTAAAGACATTGCCTTCTCTGAAGATCCCTCTGCCAATTTTGTCCGACAATCTGTGTCCTGTGTCCCGTACTCTTGGACTATTACTATGCACCAGACACCTGGCTACTGCCCTTCTGATGTTCCCATTCCGGAGCCCTCAGGTCCCATTGTCCATGTACCAAGAACTGCAGTGCCACCGCTATCTTTTATGGCACTCGCCAATGTACACCTGGATTGTGGACCTAATTTTCGCCGGAGACACTTCAGGAACAACTCAATGTCTCCCAGACCTATGAATGGTCCTGTCCACCCAGGCTTCTCACCCAGTGGTGGGGGTACTGTAAGGAATCCCAACAAACTATGGGCTTTCAACACCACCTCTCGCCTAACGAGTTTTAGGAGCAATTCCATGTTCCCCAAATCTGTGATGGTTCCTGTTCGTCCGGAGGTCTCACCTGAAGGGGGGGTGGTACTGTAAGGAATCCACTACTGGCTTTGACTATAGCCTTGCAGAATCATGCAGTTGCAAGCTTTCCCTGGCAATCAAAGGCACATGTGTTGCCTCTCATTGCAGCTTCTGGCCTGTGCTACATCATTGGAGGAATACTCACACACCCTCCTCCTGTGATTGGATCTCCGCCCTTTATATTCTAGGCGTTGGCACTGAACCAGCGCCGAGCATAACCATTCCTACCTCTATGTTACTGTCTCTGCCACAAACCACCCCAGGCCTCTCTCCTAGTGTTCTTACCTTCCAAGTTCCTGAGTATCCAGAGGCCTGTTCCTGGACGTCCGTGCTGAAGCGTTGTTGCCAGCACTGGTACCTGCTGCATTCCCTCCTAGCAGTGGCTACCTTTCCTTTCCTGCGGCCTGCTGCTATCTCCTTGCAGTGGCCTCCCCTGGACGTCTGTGCTGAAGCGTTGTTGCCAGCACTGGTACCTGCTGCATTCCCTCCTAGCAGTGGCTACCCTTCCTTTCCTGCGGCCTGCTGCTATCCTCTTGCAGTGGCTTGCCTTGGACTTCTGCGCTGAAGCGTTGGTTCTTCCCGACGCTGCCCTGTGGTGAACTTCGGACAGCCTGCTGTCTCCTCCTGCTGAGATCGGCATCATGGGCCGAGGCCGCTCCTCGCGCAGAAGCCACCCCCGCGCTCACACTCCTAAGCTGAAGCGGGGAACTCCTGACTTCCTGTTGCCGAACTCCTGCTTCATTAACGACGATGCTGCCTTCTCCAATCCTGACCCTGTGATGTACGACTACGAACTGCGCACTCCGGATCAGTCTGCGTGGACTAAGGTCGGTGATTATATAACCCCACCTCAGCCCCGCGGTCCGGTCCCGGTTTGTGGCGAGCATCGGCGTAACACAGACCTACTGGCGTCTTCTTATTGATAAATTGAATATTGATCCGTCTAGCAAAGGTCTCATCGATGAAATTGCCTGTGGAACCGGAGTCAATGAATGCCCGTGAGTGTGAGTGTGAAACCCCTCTCCAGACAGTGTTACTGGCAACATTATCCTGGTGGGAAGGACGTCTTTGCTGATGGGAGAAAGTGTCAGTATTCCCAATTAAACTCTCCGGGGTTTCATTGGGAGTTGGCGTTTCCCGGCTTGTGGGGACACTGGGGTAATAAGTGACCGGGATTGCCACAGTACATGCAGAGACCGGCATTGCGTCGACGTTGTTTTTTGGCAGCAGACAGCTTGTTACCTCCCAACTGCATAGGTTCCGGGACGTCACCGGAAGAAGTTGAAGGCGCCATTAACTATGGAGCAAGATGCCTTGAAACCCGTTGACGGTAACGAGAATGTTCGGTCCTCCGCTCCTGCAGACGCTGGTCCACTCGGACGCACAGACCGATCAAATCCTCTAGGTCAGTGGGACGTTCCCGCGCTGTGAGCTCATCCTTTAGGGATTCCGACAGACCTTGCCAAAACGCTGAAGATAGAGCTTCATTATTCCATCCCGTCTTAGCAGCAAGTGTGCGGAACTCCACGGCGTACCGGGCGATGGGTCGATCTCCCTGGGTTATGTGATGAAGAGACGATGCTGCCGTTAATTGCCGTGCAGGGGTGTCGAAGACTCTTCGGAACTCCTCGACGAAGAGATCGATGTCCTGTGTGAGAGGACCTTGTTGTTCCCAGATGGGAGAAGCCCATGCCAGCGCCTCGTCGATGAGAAGAGCCACAATATAGCCGACCCTGGAGACAGAAGAGACAAAACGAGAGGGCGAGAGTCGAAATTGGATGAGGCATTGGTTAAGGAAGCCCCTAAATCCTTGGGGATCCCCGGCATAGTGTTTGGGGGCCGGAATACGAGGTTCCAAAGCAAACGGAGGTGCTGGAAAGGCGGTTGCGGAAGCTGTGGAAGCCACGGGTGAGGGTTGCCGACTGAGAGTTCGGACTTGAAGGGTAAGGGAATGAACGCTTTGCTGTAACGTATCCATTCGTCTATCAGCTTGTTCCAGATAAGTCTCTAGCCTGGTGAAGAGATTTGTATGGGCATTTAAAGTGCGCTCCACTTCAGCGGGGTCCATGTTTGTAGGGCTGAGCATAATGACAGGGCATGCTCACCACAAACGAGACGGGACCGCGGTGCTGAGGTGGGATAGGATATAACGCCACCCACAGCCACGAGGGCACGTCTTGAGAGTAGAGTGGTCTGGAAGTCCGGATCGGGGCAGGAGAGGTACGGATGGTAGAGGGTGCTGTTTGCCAAGTCCAGGGTTAGAGAGAGGGACGTTGTCGTTTACCATTTGCCGAGATCGGGATGCCAGAGGTGCGGAGAGTCGTGTTGCCGTATGCCGAGTTCGGGATGCCAGAGGTGCGGGTAGACATAGCGGAAGCCGGTTCGGTACACGAGGAAGACTGCAAAACAAGATAGGACAAGACAGGACTAGGGAGGCAGAGAGTGATGAGAACAACTGGTTCTATGCTCAGCCGACGAGTTAATGAAGCTGCAGGGTATATATAGACAAGAGGGTCCAATGGTAGAGTAGCAAGGTGGGGGTGTGTGAATGGGTCAGGCTGAGACAGGGATAGGTCTTGATGAGTTCCTGGAGGAGGAGCTATAGATCCTAGAAGAATTGGTGTATTGAATTGCAGCATTGGAAAAGGGTACTGTGCCTTTAAGAGGCTGGTGCGCCTCTGTGTGGCCGCGCCTCCGTGTGGCTGCGCCTGTGGATGCGTGCGCGGGCACACGCCCTGAACCGAGGGCAGAAGAAGGGAACTGACGTGCGTGCGTGCGCACAGGGGAAACGGAGCTCGGCGTCTTAGAGGAGGAATCCGTGTGAGCCGCAGGAGACCCTGGCAGGGCTGCAGGTGAATGAGGAGCACGCCGCGAGCGGCGTGACTCCTGAATCCTTACACTCTCCTCCTCTCCTTCCCTCCAAATCTCTCCTCCGACAGGATGGTCTGGGCTGGGGCGTCAATACCCCGCAGCCCACCTCCGAGGTTAGCCTCTGGGTGGGGACTGGATTCTCCCCATCACCCCAGCAGCGGGGTGAGGGGCATTGGTCCACCGGGTCTATCGTGCTATCAGCTCTACTCAAAGTGGCTGAGTCTCTCCTTCCCTCTCTCTGCTCCTGTACGACTGCTCAAGTGAGACCGCACTGTCTTCTCCAACTCCTCGGACAGAACAGCACTAACAGACTTGTCACTTACGGGAGCTGGCTGCTAAATATAGAGTCAGCCCCACCCCTCATGATGTCAGCAGGACCTCCCCTCTGTCTCACGCCTGCAGCAGAGTCAGGGGCCGGCATCTACCACTCAGGGCAGGGCTTGGAAGGGGGGAAAACCCATGATGATTACTGGTGCTTGCCCTTAACAGGACTTACCACAGTAGAAGGAAGATAGGTATAGCCCGTGCTGTTTACAGGGGGTTACATATTTTTAAATATGTTCTTAATATGTTCCTAAGAATGCCGTTTTTCTTATGCCCTTTTGATGTATTGTCCTGTACTTCCCTAATATTACATATATGCTATGTCTATCTATTAGAGTAATTCCTTCTCAAGTGAGATTTCTTAAGTGCCACAATGCAAGGCTGATATCAGCCAGGTCATATCAAGCAGCAGCTCTGTTAGTTTAAATCGCCCATAAGAGGCAGCTGCAACCATTTTTATGTTTTTAACTATTTTTATGCATTTATGCATTGTAGGGACATGAGTGTATGGTTTATTTAAGTACAAGCTTTCACTGATGGCAGTTATTGTTGTGCCACAGTGCATTTTCATCCTACATTTTCTCTGTGTTATGTCAAGTATTACGATATGTGCAAATAACTTATGGGTAGCACCAGTTATTTTAATTTATAAAGCATTTGCTTAGTCTACACTGGCGACACACTTTATTCGAGCTTGGCTAGTCCCACGAATTCGGGTATACCCGGGTGTATTGAGGTTTGTGACTGTTTTCTGCCCGAGTGCATTGAGTTATTTTCCAAGCAGGGATTGAAGCATTTTATTCCCGCTGGCTGCAATACTGCACAGTATATATATATATACTGCATTACAATTCATGAATTTATGCCATCTGGTAGACACGCGAAGCATTGCAGCCTATTAAATCCTAATCATTATCATTTAACAGATCAGCCGCCCATCAGCCAGGCATGAACCCAGGCTGGGAAGGCAAATGCAGCGGGGCTTGTTAGAGGTGAGGAGTGGCGCATTCCAGGTATCTGCCAGGTACATACCGGGTATTTGCTCGAATAAAGTGTGTCGGTGCAGTATATGCGCTGTCCACAAGAGGGAGCTATTTCCACTCTAATGGACTGTTAGTATCCCAATACATGGTTTTAACCATCTGCGATCATAGCAGCGTTCTATTTGCCAAAGTGCATTTTTATTCTTTCATTTCTTGTCCCCCTAAACACCCCCCCCCCCCCCAACGTTCTTGCCGCACAGTCAGGACACTTAGGCCCTTTGGTCAGTTCACCAGCGGGACACTCACATTCATTCAGACGGCCGTGCAGACATTCTTCCCCGTCTACCACGGTCATCGTGAGGGCGATGGCTAACTCAGGGGACCCGTCTGTCCAGCCACCCGTCACCTTCCAGTCTTTTAACGCACACGGGCACACCACCATTGGCAAGACTAAATGGGGGGCCCGTACGATTCTATACAGCCAAGGGTGTTTTTCTCGGCATCCCTTGCTTTCCTTAGGGGGAACAGAAATGGCTGGTTTCTGCTCACGACACTCCCTCCCCCTGGTGGACTCTAGAGGAGGAGCAGCACAGTCTTTTGGGGAATGTTGCGAGCTCGGTACTGAGTCACTCACAGTGTGGGGGCGTGGCTCTGGTTTTTCCGCCAGTCCTGGGCAGAGGTTTGCAACATTTTTCTGTGCATGCTGGCAGTCAGCCGCACACGTGCCATTTTGCTTGGGCGGGAGCCGCCATTTTAGGTGGGACTCACTGTCAATGTCAATAGGGCTCTCGGTGCAGGCAGATACTGCCAAGTCAGGGTAGATAAAGGGGCACCCATCGGTGGGACCCCCGGGCAGATTTACAAATTGGGGGCCATCTTCCTCGCTTATGGCCTGGCCCACATGCCAGGTGGAATCATACCTCCGCCCTCTGACCCACGTATTAGCTAGCCCAGGGAGTTTTCGAACCTGCAGCTGGACATCTAACAATGACACGTCAACTGGGACTGCTCCGACGGCAACCGCGCGGTTGAGAGGCACGTTAACCTTCAAGGCCCATGCGTAGACCTCCTGCTTTGAGAGCACCCACATGGTGGAACAAAAATAGGACACAAATTAGAAAAACATGTACAGGGCACCCCAGGTCTGATCTCTCAGCAGCGCCTCCAAATGTAGCCCTTTTTGTGAACCGACCTGACCCACCCAATCTCACATTGGCCCCTCGTGGTCTAACCGGTTCCTTTCCCTGCAACACACCTGCTCTAAGGGACTACTGGTAACTGTATCACACCTGTGGCTCCAGGAGATCTGAGCCTACGCTAGCTGGGAGTCTGGGGAAACCCTTACCATTACCTGGTGCAGCGCCTCCACTTACCCAGGATCCCCGTTATGAAAGATAGCCCTGCGTAAGAAATACAATAACACTCATAGATATAATACTAACACTTTACTAACACGACATGTCACACATCACATAACATAACATAACCTTATGCTCTATCCGCATCACCTCAGCCCAATGTCTGGTGTTCCCACCCAGTGTCCTGTGATCCCCCACACCCAATGTCCCGTACTCCTACGGAGGTAGTGGGTGACTGCGCAGTCACTAAATTAAGCTAGGGCCCAGTTGGTGCACTTATATACTTCAGAGGTACCTTCCGAGCACTCCGATGCTCGGGCCTGCAACTCTCTTCTAAAAGGGTCAGACGTCCGTCTGATCCTATCCAGGTACTTCTCTCCGTGGACCCCAACGAGGGTCTCACCGCTTCCCGGGAACTCAACCGTCTCTCGGTAACACCACCGTCGCACGGGAACAGCAACCGCCGCTATCCCTATCTATCCCTAACGTGACAGGGACCCTAATCTAGGGCCTGTCCCTGATGAACCGCAACCTGGGATGGCTTGGGGAAAACTTCTAGGGCCTGTGGAACAATAACCTGCCCCCCCTCCCCTAGCTACCCAGTCCTATCTGTAACTCTCTAGCTACTCCTAACTCCCAGATGCTAACAGCCTGCAGCAGACACACAGCTCTCACTGTCAGCCTGCAGGCATTCACACACGCTGCACACACTGCGCACAGCACATGCAGCGACACACACACACACAGCTGCACTCACACACAGCCACCTGAATCCCGCAGCAAATCCACTGCTTGCACGCTGTGCCTATTTGCCAGTGCGTACAGCCCTATCCGCTGTGGCACTGCCAAACTGCACCTTCCGCACCTAAGGGTAACCTCCTTATCTAGGGCCGTCCCTCTTCAGTTACCCCCTGCCCTTACCGGGAATTGGGGCCTGCCTGGGGACCTAAGGAGAACCCTTACCTGGTGCAGGAGCCACGCGCTCCCTACACCCTTCCTACTCCTTCCTTCTCCTCGTGCAGACTCACTCTGCAAAGCCCGGGAAATGTATCTATATTCCCGGGCTGAGCTTCCTCCAGCCCTATTGGCCGCAAGGGAGCACCTGACCTCTGTCTCCCTATGCCTGCCCTCGCGCGATCTCTCCCTAGCTCTGGGGATCCTACCTGCGCATGCGTGACCTGTCTGGAGCCTTCCCTGCGCTGGCCACCTACTGCGCATGCGCAAACTAACGCGCAATGGCGGCGCCCTCTCCTTAAGCCGCCGGGCCGGTGGCAACGCGATCGCGGCCTTAGCGACGGCCCGATCGCATCCCCGGCAACCGTCCTGCACCAGAACACCGCGAGCTGCTCCCTGCACTGGCCCCCACCCTCGCGAAGTGCCGGCGGGTCCGTCGCAGCCTCCGGCGGCACCCGCTACCACACGGCACTCGCGGAGGGGGGCCAGAAAGTTTAAATTTACCTCGGGGCTACACTTTTAATAGTGAACACTGGATAATTAATGATATATGTTTTACACTATGGGGCTTTATGTAACGGGTGCAGCGAATCATCCTATTAGGGGAGGTGATTAAAGCGCCTATATTAAGCAAAGGTAACGAGCAGCCGGCAGGAACCTGACGAAGCATCATTTGCGAAACGCGTAGTTCCCTGCCGGTGCTCGTGGTGTGTAGGACCCAGGCAGCTGCCGGACTTCCGGCAAGATCCCCCGACACCGATCCCGCTGTCGGACGCGCCCGCGGAATTCATCGGGAAGGAAAGGGTCTACCGGATAGACCTGCGGCAGGCTTTGGGCTGTTTTATTGTGTGTGCGTGCTCCAAAGTTTTATCTTTATTATTGTAATAAATTCTTTCATCGTAACTAATCCAGGCTCTGCCCATTTCTTGTTATATGGGCACCTGGGAGAGGAGCTATCCACACTTTGTCTCCATTGTGAGATACCGAGAAGGAGACGTGACTTGTCACTAAAAGACTGACAGCACTTACTCACTGAGGGAAGGGGCTCACACAAGGCCGTGTGAGTTGTTCTTCCATTTTTTATATATCCCCTACTGCTGAAGTATTCATATGCAGTTGCCCATTTTACCATCTGCCTCTGAGGGAAGGGTCTCACATTAGGCCGTGTGAGTCACAGAGATATATGATTATTGTTCCACTACTTTGTTATTGTCAAGTTAATATCTCTTACCCCCTCCTCCCCTCCTACCTCCCTCTCCCCCTCCCTCCATCTCCTCCCCCCCCCTTCCACTCATGTACAAGAGGAATTGTCTGTGTTTTCACTATCTCTTTATTTTCTGAGATCAACATCTTGCGCTGATCGCTACATCGTATCCATCTCCGCTATAAGAAGATCCTGGGTTTCATCTTCTTTTTGGTCAAGCTGCAGAACTGCGACAAGGGCTAGTATATACTTACTTCTTTGGTTTCTACACTAGCCCACAGGTGTTATACTTTTACACGCCACATAAGGTAGGGAGCGCCCCAGCTTTTCTTTTTGTTCTAGAAGGAGAAGGAAGACCTTTCAGATTTCCTTCAATGAATTCAGCTGTTCCTGTGGAAATTGCGAACTTGCTGCCTCATTCTAGCCTAAGAGATGGACGAATACCGGCGCAAGCAGTTCCTCCGAGGGGCCATTCCCACACATCACATAGTGATCATGATCAGGTGCTCACTAATGGAGGGGCCTCCCCCTACCTTTATGGACATTTTGGGGATTGTCAAAGGGCATGAAGCCTATACCAAGCTGCATACAAGCACCAAGGTCAAAGATCCACCTGCGAGTGACATCCCGGGAGTCTCCGCTCGCCGGATCAAGAAACCTGTCAAAGAGGAAGAGGAGCCACCCAAGTCGCCCTCAACGAAAGGCCGGACTTTGGGGAGATCCTCCCCACTTACCCAAGACGACTGGATCCTAAAGATATCGTCTGCTATGGCTGTGGACACAAAGGCCATTTCTCCAGAGAGTGCCCTGATGGAGTCACCCAAGAAAAGAAAACGCCCAGTAAAGGAAGCTCGGCTAGGTCCATGATCTGTCGGATACAGACCACAGAAGCCAAGACATCCGAGGCCAACCCTGCGCCTCCCGAAGCTCCTACTGACCTAAGCCCAGACGATGGAACTCCAGCCGGGGATGGTTACGGTCAGGTAGGCCCCTCTGCCATAGTGCGTGTGGTAGTAGAAGGAGTCTATGCCTCTGCTTTACTGGACACCGGGTCCCAAGTGACCATAATATACCGTCAATTCTACGACCAACACCTTAAGCACTGTCCCCTGCGGTCGGCGGAACATATGAAGATGAGGGGGTTGAGCAATGAAGATTACCCCATCGATGGGATTGTGAGAGTTCAACTGGAGATACTTCAATTGAATACTGGCAAGAAACATCCCATGCATGTGGAGGCAATGGTATGCCCGAAGCCTCAAGGACAGTGTCAGTATCCGGTCATCTTGGGAACAAATACGGATATAGTGCAAGCCGTAATCAGAGCCTACCTGAAAGAGACCAATGAATTGCCAATGGCCAATCCACTCCTTGACCCTGTACTGAGAGAGGAGTGCAACAGAGTATATGCCTTGGAGCGTCACGGGGACCTCTACAATCGTCAATGCGGACTGATGACCATTTTACCAGGGGGAGTGCAACCCATGGCCATCTGGTGCTGTTATCCTGATCGAGAGGAGACTGATCATCTGTTCACTCTGGAGAGTACCCCGAGGACGAGACCCAGAGAGGGTATAGGGTAATACCCGAAGTGAGAGAGTGGACGACCAAAATTCCTCTACGAACCTACATGTATGTTCAAAATATTTCTCCATTCCCGATGGACCTTGATGCAGGACAAAGTTTGGACATCATATATCCCATCATCCCGATAGAAATAGTGCCCCAGGTGAACGCCGCTGCAGTGGGTGAGCAGTTAGTCGATCTGGATTTCAACTTCGGAGACTCAACACTGCCAACTGAGTGGAAGGATCGACTGACGGCCAAGCTGAATGAAAGAAGGACGGTATTTTCCACCAGCGAGATGGATGTGGGCCGCAGTCGCAGCACCCTACACACCATTAGGTTGAGTGACGCCACTCTGTTCCGTGAACGCTCTCGTCGCATCGCCCCCAGGGATGTGGACGATGTAAAGAACGTCCTGAAGGAAATGGAGACCGCTGGGATATTGACGGAGTCTCTGAGTCCTTATGCATCACCCATAGTGGTGGTATGAAAGAAGAATGGATCTGTAAGATTGTGAGTCGATTATCGAACTCTGAATAATCGTACGGTACCCGATCAATACAACCTTCCTTGCATTGAAGAAATCCTGAATGCTCTAACCGGGAGCCAATGGTTTAGTGTGCTCGACTTACGATCTGGGTACTACCAGGTACCTATGAGTGAAGAAGACCAGGAAAAGACAGCCTTCGTCTGCCCCCTGGGCTTCTACCAATTTACGCATATGCCCCAAGGTATATGTGGAGATCCTGCTACCTTCCAGCGACTAATGGAGAAAACAATCAGGGACATGAACCCTCGGGAGTGTCTTGTCTACCTGGACGACATCATTGTCTTCGGGAAGACTCTGGAAGAGCACGAAGAGAGGCTGCTGAAGGTGATAGACCGTATTGGAAACGAAGGATTGAAGTTATCGCTCGACAAGTGTCGGTTTTGTCACACGTCGGTGACCTACGTGGGACACACCGTGTCTGCTCAAGGAATTGCTACCGATCCAGCCAAAGTAGAAGCGGTAGTGAATTGGCCGCGTCCCGAGAATGTCACGGAACAGCGATCGTTCCTGGGTTTCTGTGGGTATTACCGTTGCTTCGTGGAAGGGTACTCTATTCGAGCTAAACCCCCGAACAATCTGTTGAAGATATACCCCGAAGATACCGGAAGGAAGGCCACATCGGCCCATCAACCGTTTGGCGATAAGTGGACGTCCGAGTGTGAGCGGGCCTTCCTGAACTTGAAGAAAAGCCTGACTGAAGCACCAGTGCTTGCGTATGTCGATCCAGAACAACCATACATTCTGCATGTGGATGCCAGTCTCAATGGACTGGGCGCTGTCTTAAATAAGAAGCACCCAGAGGGTCTTCAGCCTGTAGCCTACTGTACATCAGCCGCAGTCTGACACCCAGTGAACAGAAATACCCTGTACACAAGCTAGAGTTCCTGGCTCTCAAATGGGCGATCACAGAAAAACTTCATGATTACCTCTATGGTGTTACGTTTGAGGTAAGGACGGATAACAATCCCCTCACGTACATCAATATTTCAGCCAAGTTGGATGCAGCAGGGCACCGATGGCTGGCAACCCTATGTAACTACAGATTCTCTCTGAAGTACAAGCCGGGGCCTTTGAACATTGGAGCTGATGCTCTATCACGACGACCAGGATTAAGTGCTACTCCCGATGATGATGAATGGGAAAAGATCCCCGGGCCAGGGATGCGAGCAATGTGTAGCATAGCGGCCATCATCAATGATCAGGTGGCCTTCTCCGAACTACGATTTGCAGATTCGTTAGGATGCCAGTCACAGGCTATCCCCGCCACCTACTGCGCTCCCAAGGGAATGAACATAACCCATGACAAAGTCATAAGATGGAAAGACTTAGTGGACTATCAAATGAGAGATCCAGTAATCAGCACCATTCGGCAAGCTGTTCAAAGTAAGAATCCAGCTCTACTGAAAAGTGCTCCCCGAGACCTGATCGCGTTGCTAATGCGTGAGGTGGACAAGTTCGAGATAGACAATTGCTTGCTCTATAGGGTAGTCCAATATCACAACCACCCTGATAGGCGACAACTGGTGCTACCCCAAAACTTGAGATATATGGTGTTGAAGTCTCTACATGATGAGCATGGGCACCTCGGAGTAGAGAAGACTTTTGGGTTAGTCCGAGACCGTTTCTTCTGGCCCAAGATGCGGGAAGCGGTGGGACAACACTGCCGCCGTTGTTCCCGGTGTGTCCAACGCAAGACTTTGCCTACCAGAGCAGTACCCATGGCCCATCTCAAGAGTTCTGGTCCAATGGACCTGGTGTGTATGGACTTTTTGTGTATTGAACCCGATACCCGAGGAATCTGTAATGTGCTGGTCATCACGGACCATTACACCCGGTATGCTCAGGCCTTCCCCACAAAAGACCAGAAGACCATCACAGTCGCAAAAATACTATGGGATAAGTACTTCGTTCACTACGGTCTTCCAAACCGACTTCACTCAGACCAAGGGCAAGATTTTGAGAGCACTCTGATCTGAGAATTACTCAAAATGCTTAACATTGCCAAATCACGGACGACTCCGTACCACCCCGAAGGAGACGCTTTGCCGGAACGATTCAATAGGACCTTGTTGGACATGCTCGGAACCCTGAAGGGTGCGCAGAAAACGGAATGGAGTCATCACGTAGAGGCTTTGGTACACGCGTACAACTGTACCCACCATGAGTCCACTGGATTCTCCCCATACTTCCTCATGTTTGGGCGGGAGGCAAGACTCCCAGTAGATGTGCGGCTTCGAGTATCAACAGATGGGATACACAATGCTACCCATTTCAAGTATGTGCAAAGAATAAAGGACAGTTTGCAGCAAGCTTACCAACAGGCTGAGAAGTCTACAGATAAACTGAATGCTGGCAATAAGAGATGATATGACAATAAAGTTAAGTATCGGGAGCTACGTCCTGGGGACGCTGTGTTGCTTCATAATCTGGGAGTCCCCGGAAAACTGGCGGACTGATGGAGAGACGGCATATATGAGGTAGAGTCACAGATGCCCGGCCTCCCGGTCTATCGCATCAAAGACACTGATGGCCGGGTAAAGGTTTGGCATCGTAATCACCTTCTCCCTATCCCCCAAGTGGGAGACGAAGAAGCAGAAATACTGGCCACACCGCTCAACGGTGAGTCTGACTTATCAGAGATGGGTCAAGAGACTGTAACCAATTACCCCAACTCTGAAACTCCTGAAGACCCTATGGAAGGACCCTCTCAAAGGGACTATTACATGGAAGGGGCATCTCCCAGAGGAGCTACGGGTAAAGGGCCCCGTAGGCCAACGCCTACTAAGGTGGCACCAACAGGCCAGCCTTTGGATCCACAGAGCCCGTGCTTTGTGCCAAACAGAGACTGTTCAGAGACATTTCTCCCCTCAAGGGAAGAGGCGGAGCCTCAGGACTGTACTTATTACTCCCCAGAGGGAGTTGCTGAAGAACAGCTCAGTAGAAGCCAAAGAGTAAGGTACCCTCCAAACCGGGTAACCTATGATCAAATTGGGTTACCCCATTATGAGGCTCAGCAGTGGGCTCGCAGCAGAGTACAGTCCGTCATTGTGATGTTCAATTAAATGTCCAAACTGATATAGAGCTGATAAGTGTAAGATCGCATTTGATTGTTGCATTTTCATTATATAACTGCTGTATATAGTTAATTAAGTTGTGTCCCAAGCGAGGACGTTGGGCTTTTTACCAGGGGGAGGATGTAGCCATATCCTCCCTTCTGTTGCGGAAAACCCCCCTCCGGGTACAAACCGCAGCGGTGAAAAGCAGAGCAGCCACTCACGGGGAGGTGCGGGGGCGTGTGCGCACATAGCGCGCCTCTTCTAGAAATGTGGACGGTCGTCGGGGACGCGTGCGGCTGGTTGCTAAGGCCGCGGTCGCGTTTGCGAGGCTCCCGGCGGCTCCCGTTGCAGGGCGCCGCCTTTGTTCACTGCCTCCGGTAGTCAAAAGCGCCGGGAGGCCCACAGACAGGTCGCGCATGCGCAGTGATAGCGCGGCAACCCAGACCAATCAGGAGAGGGCTCACAGCAGGGACTACAATTCCCATGAGCCTCAGGAGCGCCCCACATGACCACTGGGAGCCAATAGGGCCACAGCATCTCCCTGCAGGGGAGAATAGATACTTTTCGCGCGGTTTTGAGCACGTTAGTCAGCGTCAGGAGCAGCTAGGGGAAGGAGGTAGGGTGCAGGAGTCAGCGTCTTCCTGCACTAGGCCAGCAGCCCCCTAGGCCCCAGATAGCCCTGAGCCACCAGTAGTATCGAGTATTGTAGGGACAGGCCCCCAGGTTAGGGACCCTGCCCCTATATCCAGAGCCAGTTAGGGACACAGCGGACGCTGCGCTTCCATCCAGAGGCTTGGGATCAAGCCTGCTCATCAGAGAGAGCGGAACCGCACCAAGGGTGGACCGCCCTCACAGATCTTCTCACCGGAGGAATCGGACATCACTCTAAAGCTCGTCTGGTCCTTTGTGAAGAGTCTTTAACGCCCAGGTGCCGTCGCACTGGGCAGGTAACGTTACGCACGTACGTACACGGGAGTACTCTCACATAGTGGCAGTGCTGACCACGGGACAAGGGGGGTTATTCTGTGGACACGGTGTGGGGGTACACAGTGGTGGGTGTGGGGATTATGCAATATCCTTATGCAGTGCTAACCGTTAATGTGTTTAGTGAATGTTATGCTTATATATATGCAGTAAAGCCTGTTCTGTTTTACAACTGTTTGCTTAATATGATTGTTTCCTGTGAGGGCCTCCTCCCACTCCGTTGGGATCCCTCCCAGGTGGAGGCGTTGCACCATGAGATCGTATTATATGTATGTACCCCAGGCTCTAGGGTGACCCGGGACACATTTTTTTTTTTTACATAACAGTTTATTTATTGTAGTACACTTATACTTTACTACCATTAGTCCTTGTTACGTGCGTGTGTGCGCGTGCGTCGGATGACCTCACTAATCGAAAAAAAACAACAAAAAAAACCCAGATGTGAATGATTCTGAACCCATTAACCAGTGTCAGGACGCCCCCTCTTCACAATTTCTAAAGCAGCAATCCCGCCTGGGATCTTACCTGATCCGCAGTCCCTCAAGGTATTATACTGGAGGGGAGGTGTTTCCTACCTGTCTTCCGATGTCT